>NC_056745.1:1187217636-1187432636 GCF_019279795.1 Protopterus annectens
TTTGCGTGCCGAATTGCCAGCTCTGATGCACAACCTTCAACAAAGGTACGCCCATTCACGCATGTCTCCACACAGAAGGCGCTTTAGCTGAGAATCGAACAGGACATCTTACTGTGAGGCGACAACGCTACCGCAGCACCACCACCGCAGTTTTTGCTATATAAAGTACAGTCTATATATCAGTGTCATCTTGGTGAGATTTTGTAAAAACAGGTTCCACATCATGAAGGTACTCACCAAGACTTGTGGATGAATTCGATTCCAACAGTACTACTCTTCATTGCTTGCTGATTTTATCATCTCGCCATTCGGATCCCCATAATTGGAGTTCCTATGGGAGGTTACTAATAAACAGAGAGAATAGGAGGGGTCCCAGCACTGTGTCTTGTGAACCACTTTTTTGGGATAGTGCCAGTATCAGATGAGTAGTTATTATCTATGACTCTGAATGTTTGATTAGCTAAGTAAGATTATAACCATTATGTGGTCTCTTGTGAAAGTCCACTGGTATATAGCTTTTGTAATAGCAGGTTGTGATCTGCAGAAACCATTTTTTTTAAGTCTAAAAAGAAGACTACAATAAATTTTTAGTTATCCGTTTTAGCATGTATTTTGTCTGGTAGGGTGTATCAGTCATTCTAGTACTGTAGTTAAGCTGAATCCATGTTTCCAGTCAGTAAGTATGCCCTAACATTTGTATATGTTCAAGTAGGTATCAGACAACTTGTCTAAACATCCATTTATTGTATGGCAACTGGTCAAACAGGAATCATCAATCAGCAACCAATTAAAAGCCAATGTAAAAAATGAAAATCTTTTTTTTTTTTTTTTTTTTTGCAGGGGCAAGCCCCCCTGCACCCCTGCTAATTATATAATCAACTTTGAGATCTCAAAACATTGAGGAAAGGGGAACACCCCAGTCCCTACTGTACCATGATCTCATACAAAACAACTGCTTTCATGTTCGATCAGCTAATGTTCGCTCGGTAAATTGGCAGTTTTTTGGGTTTGACAAGTTATCATTTAACAACATGTAGGTAACCCATTCAAGTATTAATGCAAGAGGATAAATATTTGCTGTGGGTGGTCCACTGTAGTTGGCTTATTTGTATATTATTTTATTATTTATTAATGTGTTTAATATATACACACACATATATATATATATATATATATATATATATATATATATATGTATATATATAATGTTTTTATTTTATTTATTTAAATTGTTAAGGCATAAGGATTGTTTAAAGCAAGCGGAGTTCATTTTGTACTAAATGTCAGGTTGAGGATGTGTGTTAATGTTTTGCAGACAACATGACTTCCAACCTGTAGAATTATAAGATAACGTGGATATTAGGATTGTAAGAACTGTCAAGTTTGTTTTCACGTAGCTCTCATACGTGTAATTTTGTAATGTTTTGAAATAGAATTTTGGGTATTCTAAGATTTGTCAAGCGGAGTAGCTGGGTCGGGTCACCATGGGGCTGTTTTCTGAAAAGTTTGTGTCAGATTATAGTGGGGTATAAATATTTTGTTTAATATCATTCACAAAAGTTGTATGTAGAACATGTTTTCAAGCAGTTATGACCAGTATCATATCACTGCCTAGAAACTTTATTACTTATCAGAAATATGTAGGTTGTCTGTGTAAAATGTTTGTTTTTGTCAACTGTATTGAATCTTTGCTGTATTTGTTATTTGTGTTTTAGGTTTTAAGTTTCATTTTGCTGGTTTGTGGTGTTATTTTGATTAATTGTGCATGCAGTCTATGGTCTCTCTCTTTTTGGGTTTCTACCAAATCAGAGGTAAGCCGTGGTGTTGTCCAGCCTATCATTCTCTGTTTTGTTAAAGGAAATAGGCTATTTTGGATGGGATTGATCAGACTGTAGAGTGAAGTAAGAGCCATGTTTGAATCATTACAGTTGTAGTAGACAACTGTCTTGTCAGTATGACCAAGCCAAAATTAGTGGAGTATCATTGCTAGAATAAAATTTTAGGACATATCTTCAGAGATTGTAATGACCATTATTTTAGTGTATGGCAATGGTCAGTGATTGTGTTAGACAGAATAAAAATGACTGTTAAATTGTCTGCAACATTAGTAGTGTCAAGAGGTGGACTTTTATTTTTTGATTACTTGGCCTTGTTCCATTTCTTTCTCTCTGTATTAGATTATTCAAATTTGCCAGTCTGTGAAGGTCTGATTTGTTGTGGCCATTTCAGTATATTGTAACATCTCCAGTAATAATTAGCATATGATATTTACTGTACTTAAGCATGTTAATGAGGCTGTCCTATTTTAAAGCTGTTTGCATAGCATTATTTATTTATTTATTGACATTTGTTAACCGGGAACGTTCACTGGGTCAGTAACCCATTTTTAGTGGAGGCCTGGAGAGAAAAGTTTTACAAATACATAGACAATGTTGACAAAAGTTTTAACATAAGTTTAACAAATGTTGCAAATATATGAGGCAAACATAGTACAATTTGACACTTCTTAGGGTTTATATTAATATACATTAGGAGTCATTAAATACAGATACAGGAAAAAAATGCTACACCTGTAGAACAGTACATACATTAAAAAAGTACCATCTGTGGTGTGAGTGAAGAAAGAGAATAAATGTATAGTAGGTATGAAGAAATTGGAAGACTGTTTTTTATATCTTACACCATCCTAATATTAATTACTGGGCTATCTTTAGGGTGGTTTGTTTGTGTGGCAGTTGCAGGATGGATTATTTAGGTAATGATATTTTAAAGCTGTCTTAAAGGTTTTTGTTTGGTCAATTTGGGTTATATGGGATGGTAAGTTGTTCCATAATTTGGTAATGCTATGGGAGTACAGACATTGTCCTGCTCTTTTGTTGGGTTTTGTTATGGTTAGCAGGTACTTGCAAGAGGATCTTAGTGTTCTGGTAGGAATATATGTATGTAGAATTGAGTTGGGTTCTGGGCAGTTATTGGGTTTGTATATTAGCATGTGGGCTATGGTTATTTGGGTATATTGGAGGTGGTGGGAAAATTCCAGCCATTTCAGGTCAGTGATAGCTTGGCAGTGATGAGAACGGTAAGGTGTTCCGGAGGCAAATTTGGCTGTCTTATAATAACAAGATTGAAGTTTATTACTAAGGGTTGAGTGAAGATTGGTAAAAAAGTGTGTTTTCTTTATAGCGTTGAGGATATGTGGTTCATAACTGAGTTTGTTGTCTATTGTTATGCCTAGCAGTTTGGCTGTTTTCACTATTTCGATTTCTGTACCATCCTTAGCAAGGATTTTAAAGTCAATGTCAGGTGATTTTGTAAAGAAAAGTAAAAGTTTAGTTTTTTGGGGGTTTAACATTAGTTGTGCACTAATAAGCCATGATTCGATAGAAGTAAAGGTGTTTTGTGTAACTGTGAGGAGATCTGAGAAATTGTTGGAGGTGGATATTAGCGTAGAATCATCGGCATATTGGATAAGGTTTTGGATGTGGGGGGTTTTATGAAGATCGTTGATAAAGGTATTAAACAGTAGTGGTCCTAGAATGGATCCTTGTGGGACCCCTGTGTTGTTATTTTGGTAATCAGATTGTACAGTATGCCACCTTACTGATTGTTCCCTATTGTGTAGGTAAGAGGTGAACCATTTAAGGGATTTAGGGGAGCATCCTAATTTTGATAGTTGATATATCAGCTTATTACATGATACTGTGTCGAAAGCCTTAGATAGGTCCAGTAAGATTACTGAGGTAGGATGACCAGCATCTATGGCTTTGTTAATAGTGTCCAGCTTTGTTAATAGTGTCCGAAAAAGAGAGTAGGGCAGTGATAGTGCTATGTCCTGGGTGGAAACCATATTGGGTAGGGGATAGAAGAGCATTATCAGAGAGGTGTTTCAGTAGTTGTGTGTGAACACATTTTTCTAGGATTTTTGACAGAGTAGAGAGTATAGAGATATGGCAATAGTTGGAGAGGTCATGGGAGTTTCCGCCTTTGTGTAGTGGATTAATGATGGATTTCTTTCTATAAATGGGGAACACAGGATTCTGAGATAGACCAATTTATAAGAATGCTAACTGCATATGCAATTGCACTAGCTGCTAGTTGCAGATATTCTGATGGAAGGTTATCTGCAGAAAGTGAGCAGGTTTGAGTTTGTTTAAGAGCTTCAAGATCAGAGAGGTGGGTACAGGTTGGACTGTAAAGTTGTAGGCTGGTGGAGTATTAGTATCACTGTCTGCAGGGGGAGGGGGTCTGGGGAAGTAGTGTGCAAGTAGTATTTAGGTGGCTGTAGTTTGTGTCAGGTGGTGGAGAGTCTCTTAATTAAAAAAAAAAACAGTTTGGGGAGTCTGTGTCAGTAGCAGCAGTGCCTTTGGCTATAGTGTTGGAGACTGATTAGAATCTCTCCTAATTAGAGCATGTCTTCTACAGCCTATTCTTTTCCCAGAGCTGTATGTAAATGTAATAAATGCATTCACTGGGAAATAAAGAGATATCCTTAAGCAAGAGCTTTGTTAAAGTTATTATTTTTGCTTTTTGTTCAGAACCCCCACAATTTTAGTTGTGGCCATTTAATGACATTGCCTATGTTAATGTAAATTAATGGGAGACAAAGGGGGTTTATGGAAGTTTTTGGTTGAGAGTATAAGATTAGTTTGGCCGTGTTTTACATGAATGTCACTTTCTAGGAGTAGTGGCAGTGACAACAATGCAAGCAGTTTATGTTGTGCTTGTAAGTTGCTGAGATGTTCATTCTCTTTCTTCACAATAACTAGTAATTCTTGCAAAAACAACAATACAGTCAAATTTTTGTTTCCGTAAATGTTTCAGAGGTGTATATTGCTTTCTAAAAGGCAATCTCTTATACAGAGATAAACCTCTGTGTGTATTTATTGTTAAATGTTTCTAATAAACATCAAGTAGATGCTAAATTAGTTATTGAGAAAACAGGTTGTCCACTCATTTTGGTCATTAATTCTTTCACTCTTGTTAACAAATATGTTTTCACTGATAGAAGCTTGGTTTACAATTAACTTTTACTCTTCCCAAAGATGAATTGAACTGTCCCGCCATAGTACTGGAATAGTAGATTTGGCCGATTCATTATGGGTTAGCTAATGATAATGATAATATTTTATCTTTCCTGTCTTTCTCTTTATCAACATTCATGCATTGTGAATGGTAAGAGCTGACTTTTACAGAACAGTTAGGTTCACCAAAATGGCAGAGTTCGTACAACATGATGTATCTAGTGCCTCACAAAAGACTTTAGCATGCATTTCTAGCACTTCGCCAGACTCATCTAACACACTTAGGCTCACAGCCTTTAATCTGTTTCAAGTTTTATACAATTAATTTTTATTACTTTTTCCCACATAATGGAAGGCCATCTCCTTTCACCACAATTAACAAACTTAGCTCCTTTTGCTTTTCATAGTATACTACAGCAGTAATGTGACCCAATATTGATGAATTCTCTCAATTGTATAATTTATGCTTAATTATTGTGGCATATAATGCTTACATTGGAAACTGTAACTGAAACATTTTCTTGTATTTGATACAGCTACCTCTGTATCAATTTCCATATTGTTTAACTCTTTTCACAAAAGTAGATATAAATAGTAGATACAAATAACTATTTTCTTTTATTGTTTAAAAGTAATGGCAGTCACATTTTTTCATTAGAAACATTTCATATTTTTGTAAAAACCTTTATTTTAACCTTTTTCGGGGATTGCATTTTAGTACAACATGATTGTTTTATGTGCCCTGGCGTCACACACTCATGGCGTTTTTCATCTTTAATGTTTTAGCCTTGTGGACTGCAGTTTATATTTAGAAGTGTATAAAACTTTGTTACAGTGATAACAAAATCTTTTATCTTTCTGGTTATTCATTTGAATTTTAACTTTATGTACTGTACCAACAAGCATCCAGTGCTAATTTAATTCTTGCATATTTTGTTTTCTGTTTCCATACTTGGTGCTATGTTGAATGCTCTAGGAAGTTATAAATTTGAATCACATTAAAATATTTCTCTAGCAGACCTCTGATAAAGGTATTTCTTGGTCCTTTCTGAAGAAATGTCATAGTTCACTTTACACTGCATCTGTAAAGCAGAATCAGTGCATGACAGTTTCATTGACTTTGCTGCAGTAATTTGAATAAAAACTTTACAGTATTATCAGTTGTTTGGGATCAGACTGTCCTATAAATTTAATGATGTAAGATGATGACAGGAGGGAGAATTAATTGGGGATGTAGAGATCGAATGTTTAGGTTCATAGGTAAGTACTAGGTTAGCTGCCCTTGTGGGCC
This sequence comes from Protopterus annectens, assembly GCF_019279795.1. NCBI lineage: Eukaryota > Metazoa > Chordata > Ceratodontiformes > Protopteridae > Protopterus > Protopterus annectens. The sequence goes on from NC_056745.1 coordinate 1,187,223,949, forward strand.
ATTTAAGCCTAGCCAGTTTCCCTTTTTGTGCTTAAAGTAACCGATCCCATTTGGTAATAGATTATCCTTACCCATCCCATGGTCAATAATTATATATTACCCCTAATGAGAATAACTGGGATCATAGTGTAGATAAGTTGAGAGGACCATTGCATTGGGTAAAGCATTTAGGAGCTGCATCTGTCCATTAGTACTACACAGGGGGCAGTCTTGGGGTAAATTTTCTGTTTCCCATCCATAGATCTGTGTTGCACTTGGAAATGGACAGGAATGAACTTTGTTTTATGTGGATGGGGAGTCTGTTCCATAGCAGCGGTATCCTCTTTGAAATATACCTGCCCCTCTAAACCGTTTTTTTGATATTGCTATAAGTAGCTGATTACATTGTATCGACAAGATTCAGGGCTGCTGAATCTAGACTCTTGTATTATTTTTTTTTTTTTACACTTTAGCACTATACGAGCCATCTTACATTAAGAGAGCTTTTTCCAGCACCCTTGTGGCTACTTCACAACCCCCCCCCCCTGCATGCACCTAACCATAGTCCTAAACATCTTTCCTTTACTCTATCAACATCCACAGCATCCTTAATAAGATAACTGAATTCCACTCTTGGATAGCCCAATATTCCCCCAGCATAGTTACTGTCCCTGAAACATGGCTCAAACCACATAACACTGACAATGAACTTCTCCCCCAGGATACAACATTTTATGCCTTGATAGAACACATAAAAAAGGTGCAGGAGTTGCATTATGTACTCAGACCTCCTAACCCTGCCCCCCCCCCCAACCAATCCCCCCTTTCACCAAACAGAACTCATTATTGCCAATTACAAATTAATGACCATAAAACCCTAACCATAGTTAAGATCTACATACCCCTTAGAGAGAATATACCCTTATAAGAGCAAATTCTTCACTAGATGTCTGACAATATACCTAATGACACGTTATTACTAGGCGATGTTAACATCAATTGGCTAACCTTCTGCTCTAACTCCCCTACTACCAGCATAAACCTATATGGCTACACCCAACTTATCTCTTCTCCCACTTTGCCTCATAAACTTACTAATTCCAATTCTATCATCGACTGGATTCTTGTCTCTAATCCCGACCTCTATCACCACCCTGAATCTGTACCTGACTCCATTAGTGACTATTGCCCAATATGCATCCTAAGATTCTCCCCCCACCTCTCTAAACCTCATAAATTTAAGGAATGCCGAAAGCTAACTAACTTCGACCCTGAGACATTTAACAATTCCCTCTCAGGTATGGACTGGCCCTTCCACTCAATCCTGCCTCTTGATGAAGCTGCTCTACAATTCATCTCCATTTTCCTTAACACATTGAACTCTCTTGCCTCTCCCAGAACTGTTAGAGTCAAATCCCAATGTTCTCCTTAGTTCACCAACTCTACTCGGTCTGTTATCCAAAGTAGAGATTCTGCCTGGAAACTCTGGACTAAGACCAAATCTTCCACAAACTACCAAAAATATAGGGAACTCTGGAATCTGTCCTAAAGCACATAAACAATGATAAAAAGTACTTCTACCACACAGCCCAAACTACAGAACCCAAAAACCCAAAACACTTCTGGAATACTCTCAACCCAATTCTCTACCCAGGGAATCCCTTACTCCCAACCCCTGCCCCAATAAGACACCCCAAGAAACTGCATCCATTTCAATTCATACTTCATTGACACCATCAGTAAACTCATGCAGGCTTCCAACTCAACAAATCCCTCACCTCCCACCAACCCCCGACTAAAAAATTCCCCCTTCTCACTAAGCCCAGTTCCTACCAGCTACATTAAAAATCTCCTCCTTAAACTTAAACAATGTTCTCCATCAGCTGATAAGTTGCCATCTCTCTCCCTAAAGGTTGCTGCTACATCTATAGCATATCCTGTCTCCATCCTCATAAATCGCTCGGTCAGAGAATCCACTGTCCATACTGTTTGGAAAAAATTCCATACCATACCTATCCACAAAGATGGAAATTCCATAGAACTCTCTAATTATCGACCAATTACCATACTTTCTCCCCTGTCTAAAATTCTCGAACACTGTGTTTATAAACAAATCTTGGCCTTTCTCACTCAAGAAAACCTGATCACCCATACCCAGCTTGGCTTCCACGCCCACCACAGCACCACTACTGTTATTTCCTTTACCAGCACCATCCCCCTAGCCAGAGACAATAATAAACTATTGTCCTATCTCTTTTTAGGTCTCTCCAAATCTTTGACACTGTCCCCAACCCAATCCTCCTCTCCAAACTTTCCCAACTCAACCTCTCCTCAGCAACTATCTCTTGGTTTAATATCTACCTCACAGACAGGCAGCAATCCATCAAATGGCTCTCTGCTCTTTCTCCCTTTCTTCCCGTCAAAATGGGTGTTCAACCAGTCTGAATTCTAGGCCCCCTTCTTTTTAACATCTTCACTAACCAACTGTACAAATCCTGTCCCCAGTCATCCCTCATAGAATGCAGATGACTCCACAATCATCTCCATTGCTGACAACCTATGATCTGCTCACCCTTACACAAAAATCTTTCAATCTCACTGAAACTTGGCTTACTAACAACCAACTCATACTTAACCCCAAAAAGACAAAACTTCTTCTCTTCCTCCGAAAATCCCTCTACAACCTCAAATCCTCATTTACCATCTCTTTCCTTAACAACACTACTATCATTGCTGAAACCCACACAAAGCTCCTTGGAGCAATCATAGACAACCAACTGAAATATGACCTCCATGTACTTCACTGTATCAAGAAAACCCACCAAAAGCTCAACCTACTGTATAGACACAAAAGGTTCCTCACCCCTGACTCCAGAATCTCATTAGCCCAAGTTTACATTCTCCCCAACCTCTTCTGTAGCTCGTAAATCCTAACTAATTTACCGTCTTGACTACTCTTCAAACTTGAAACCAACTACAACAAAGTTGCTAGATTTGATGCTAATCAGCCTTCTAAATTACACCACTGTCACGCTGTCAGGAAACTCAGCTGGCTAGAGTTTCCGAACCAACTCTTATTTACTCAACTTCTCATCATCCACTCTATCCATGCTGGAGAAAGGCTCATTGTGTGCTTTCTGTTTGGTAGCTTGCCTTATTCTTGTTTATTCCAGCTAATATTTAAGCCTTATAAACCAGAGCTGCTCTCCTTTTGGTGACTGGGCCAGAGGATCGCAATATTTTTGCTGAAGTCCAAGCCAGCCACTGCTGAGAAACCATAAATAAGTACTATTTAAGCTTTTATTGCACTTTGCTGACTGTTTTTTTTTTAATTTAAATGCTGTTTCATTGCTGTTATTTTTGCTGCATTTCTGCATTTTCTATACTGTACTGTTACTTTTGTTTTAAGTAGCTGGTTACATTGTATTGACTAGATTCAGGGCTGCTGAATCTAGACTCTGGATTTTTGTTGTATTTGAGCACTATACCAGCTATCTTACATTAAGAGGGCTTTTTCCTGCACCTTTGTGGCAGAACTGTGTAGATCTAGACCCATCTGAGTTAGGGATTGCTAGAGAAAGGTTCATTGTGTGCTTTCCAATTGGTAGCTTACCTTATTCTTGTTTATTCCAGCTAATATTTAAGCCTTGTGTCTGCGCAGGCTTTAGCTCAATAAACCAGAGCTGCTTTTTGCTTGGCCACTGCATTAGAGGATCAAAGTCCTTTTGCTGAAGTCCAAGCCATCCACTGGTGAAAAAACATAAATAAGTACTATTTAAGCTTTTATTGTACTTCGCTGACTGTTTTTTTTATTTAATCACTGTTTCATTGCTTTTATTTTTGCTGCATTTTGCACTTTCAACAATGTATTGTTACTGTTGCTTTAAGTAGCTAGTTATATTGCATCATCTAGAATCAGGGCTGCTTAACCTAGACTCTATGTTTTTGTTTTACACTTGAGCACTATACCAGCTATCTTGCATTAAGAGGGCTTTTCCTGCACCCTATTGGCAGCATGTGTAGATCTTGACCCATCTGTCTTGGGGATTGCTGGAGGAAGGCTAATTGCTTGCTTTCTGGTTGGTAGCGTGCCTTATTCTTGTTTATTACAGCTAATATTTAAGCCTCGCGTTTGCATGGTGCTGCTGTCCATGCAGCGGCAGTTATCATCACTCCGTATAGAAGCAAAAGCCTTAAAGATTAGATTTTTCTCGAAGTAATCATCAGTGAAATCTTTCCAAACTTTTTTGCTGCTCTAGGAGTAACTATGTTGGGCACTGAGCAGCATTGCTTTATTGGTCAACCTTAGCCTACTCAAAGTATAGGTCCCTCCTATAGTCTCTAAGCTACCAGCACAGTCCTGTCAAATTAGCCCATTCCCTTCCTTAATAAAACTTACAGTAAGAACCTGCTATCATGGACTGAAAGTTCCCCATCATCTCTCTGGCCAGCCTGAGGGACATAATCATTCCAAGGCAATGTAGTAATTGTCTCATGTATACTGACAGCCACTGAGTCCTGAAACAAACTACTACTTTATGTGACAGACATAGTTGCAGTATGTAATTCAGAGGCAAGACTCTCACGTAGAGACAAATCGAATGCCAAACAGGTTGTCAGCACCCACACACATATTACTTCCACATTAAATAAGGACATGAAACATAAACTCGCTAGTAACTTACCAAAAGACCAGAGGCCTCCCAGACAGTGCCTTCAGAAACTACTTGCACACACAACAATGAAAAACAGTCACAACACATTATAATACACACACCAGTGTCTCAACAAATAAGCCCATAAGGCGTAAAACCACAAAACCCAATGTACTGGTCATAGGCGACTCTATAATGAGACACACGGATGTTCCCCTCACCTGGCTGGATAAGGAGAGGGTTTCAGTTAGCTGCCTGTCAGGTGTCAGGATCTGTCAAATCACTCATGCACTCAAATCACTCAACCACAAGTACCAGTATGACTCTGTCATAGTCCAAGTGAATGACTTGAAATGTACCTCTCTAAACTATATTAAGAGAGACATGACTGAGCTCTCAAATAATGTGCCACAGGCAGATGTAAGCCCAGTCTTAATCAGCATTCTGTCTTCTCCAAAGATGATGCCACAATACAGACAAAAAAAGATTGATTTTAACAATTGTCTTAGCATTTGGTGTCAGTCCAAGAGGATCCAATATCTGTCATCCCGGGAAGACATGGTTGACAGGCCATGCTGCTTTCCCAGAAATGGTCTGCACCTGTTTCCTCTAGGCTTTTGCATACTGGCAAATGCATAAGCCACCCCTGTTGTGCCTTTTTTAGCCAGTGTCAAAATAATCAACCTCCCAATGTAACAAAATCTTCGCTAGATGAACTCAAGGTCCTGCTGCTTAATGCTAAGAGTCTAAACAAGAAACTGCACTCCCTGGCAGTACTACTCACCTTGGAAGATGCTGACGGCTGTTTAGTCACCAAGGCATAATTCAAAGCCGTGGAAAACACCCCAGCTATATAGGGCTACAACACTTTCCATATGTTCAGACCTCAAACTGAGTGTGAAAGAACCAAAGGAACAGGTGTATCTATCTTCATTAAAGATAAGTACACCCTGAGACTGGTCAAACAGTACAACTCTGTCAATTTACTCCTTATCCAGTTAATCATAGGCAAAATCCCCTACCACATCATAGCTAGTTATAGGTCCCCACCATGAGCCAGGAAAAGCATACTGCATACCTGCATTTACTAGAGTCACTTACCATGCAGCCCAACACCTTACTCATGGGTAATTTTAATTATCCTACCATCGACTGGGAAACATACACAGCGACAAACATGCAGCTCACAGGTTCCTTGTACTTTGTCACTGCAGTTGCACTGAAACAGCTAGTCAGCGCACCCACAAGGGGCTCAAATGTCATGGACATAGAACATAGTACTCACTAACATGGGAGAGAATTGCAACCCCCCCCCCCCATGTGATATCCTCCCTGGTAAGATCGGACCATAAAGCACTCTCCTTTGATGTAATTATAAGGCCAGATAATTCATCAAGCTCAAAAATGTTTAAGAATTTTTCCAAGACAAATTAACTGCTACTAAGCAATGGCATAAGAAGTTTCAAAGCCCCCTCAAACACAGATAACATGGACTCCTATGCAGAGGTGTACACCAATGCCCTGTATAACCACTTAAGCAGTTGTATGGAATCAGCTGTACCTGACCGGATTAAAACCATGTCCTGCCGGAAAAACAAGACACCCTACTGGTGCCCTAGTATATACAGACTACACAACAAAAGAGAGAAAGTAATGTCCAAAAACATGGAGGAACTGGCTCAGCACAGAAAGAAAGCCTTCTCTAGCCTAAACAAACAAATTAGAGATCTTGTAAAGTCTTCCAAAGCTAATTACAATTCAAAAATAGACTCCCTAGCCAAGGGTAATCACAAGACATTTTTTAACGGTGTCCGAAATTGAAAGGGGAATACCCAGCTATGCACTGAACTATTTGTAGATGGCACCACCTATAGTCAACCAGGGGTAATAGCCAACCTGCTACCTGACTGATTTTGAGCAAACTTCACTCACCTGTCTCCACTGGTATTCCCCCAATGTATACCTGTCACTATTCTGTAGCCTATTATCTTAAGAGAGCAGGTTGTCTTTCTACTCTTCAAGGCCAAAAACATGGCATTATGTGGGACCAGACAACATCCCAGGTTGCCTTTTAAACAACTTAAAACATGACCTAGAAGACCCACTTGGATCCCTGTTTAACCACAGCCTGCGGACTGGCTATGTTTTGTCAGAATGGAGGACAACAACAGTAATCCCTCTGCTCCAAGGGGACCATCAATGGACCCTGGGAATTATAGACCCATAATCTTGACTAGCCTCATCTGCAAGGCTATGGAAAGAATCATTATGGACCTTGTCAACAAAGACATAGGTAATCTCCAAACTCTGAATTCAACCCAGTTCGGAATTGTTAAGAGTAGATTGCGTCTGTTAAACATGGCTGACTTCTTTGAAAAGGTCACCGAGGCCCTGGACAAGGGAATACAGTGCATACCGTCTACCTTGACCTGGCCAAGGCATTTGACACAATTCCTCACTCAGATATCATAGAGAAACTCTTCCAGTTGGGAATAAACCCATATGTCACTAGATGGGCAGCCAGTTGGCTCAGTGACAGGACACATACTGTCAAAGTGGGTGAATTCACCTCCAGTAAAAGGCCATTCACCAGTGGCATACCACAGGGTTCTGTGCTGGACCCTTTACTGTTCGGAATTCCTTTCTCAGAAGTCCAGGCAAATATGGACAGCCTGTGGCTGACCAAGTTCACTGATGATTGCAAATTAGGAATAAATGAGTCCCCCAACGATGCAAGTATACTGCAGAAAGGATTAGCACAGCTAAATGGTTGATTCCAAAACCACAGATTGAAGCTAAATGCAAAAAAAAAAAATAATAATTATTATTTTTTGGAAATAAGAGAAGACCCAATGGTATGTAATCTGAGTACTCAGATTGATAGCAATCTGAACTTTGACCACCATGTATCCACAACGGTGAGGACATACTTCTGTGTGGCACATCTCATAAGTTAAGGCATGGCATTCAGATCTAAGGATGTTATAATTCCATTGTACTTGGCCCTCATCAGACCAATAATTGAGTACAGTGCGCCCTTTTGCATGTATCTCACCTGACACCTGCAACAGCTGGAGAGACCACAGAGGTTTCTCACTAAGAAAATACAAGGTACATAAAACAAGTCCTGTGTGGAAAGACTGAATGCTCTGTCACTGTATTCTGTCTCTCACAGGCTGCTAAGGAGTGACCTGTGCCTGGCTTACAGACCAGTCTCTGACTTGGCCTGATGGAAATGCTTCACATTCGTAAATCAAACTGCATAAGGGTCACTCACTGCAGGGATCTTAACCTAGCCTCTGACATAAACAAATCATGCTGAAGAGACAGATACATCTCCCAGAGACTACCCTTTCTCTGGAACAAGTTTCCCATCCATGTGAAAGAGAGCCCCTCCCTAACCCTTTTCAAATGCAGCGTAGATCAATGGGTGGATAGCCATTCACTCCTGGGGTGGCCCCCATGTCCCTCTTGGACAGAGGCAGTCGGTATTAATTACCATACCATAGACTCATACCGCTTCAAACTTCGCTGACCTAACTATTAACAGCCTGGGCAATTTGGAATAAATATGGGTAGGCTTGTAAGGGCTCTTGTACCATTAGCGTAATAACTTTCTATGAACCTATGAACCTATAAGAGGTTTAGATCCCTTGACTGAGTATTTCCGATGCCATTTGACTTGCTGATGTGCAGTAAATCCTTCAGTAGTAGATCGGAGGATGTCTTGTATGCCATCCTCAGGTCAACTCAATCTGTAGGATGCTGAGTGTAGAGCTAGGGCTTTGAGTCAGTTCTTGTAGGACATGTTGTTTACACCTTGTATCATTTTAGTAAGGGATCTCTGTAGGTATTTTTCAACTCTGATTTTGCTAGAGGGAAGGGGAATGGAGCAGTTGAAGAAAAAACAGGAAAAGAGGAACAGCAAAGGAATAGATAGGATTGAGATGTGATAATATTTATTTTGGCATAGTTGGAAGTTGGTCATTGATTCCTGGGAAGAATTTGTGTTATACCATATCTAATTGATGTTTGAATGTTGCTAGAGTTTTATAACAAATGTGTATGGAACACTTATTCCATAGGTGAAGGGGGAAGTGCTGGGTGATGCATTTATCCCCAAATTAGGGTAGAGTGATATTTTGATATGGAATTAGGTCTTTGGAATGGGTATTCCAAAGAAACGAAAGTTAAATGACAATTTGTTGTAATAAAAGAAGAATAGGTTTCAGATGTTAGGGTTTGACATTGTTCAGGAGGCAAGATACAAATCACCTTATAAGAGTGTGTAGGCTACAAAAAAAAAGGACAGAGATTTTAGTTATAAAACACTTTGGTCCTTCAAAATTTGAAATGTGTTCATATGTTGAATAAAACGTATTCTATAGATGATGGGGAAAATTAAGGCAGAGAAAATGGGAATTAGGATGGCTTGGGATCTGTGTGTGAACCCACAACTGGTGAGATAAGAGAGGTGCAAGATGTCTTGACAATGCTGGAAATATGCCAGTTTAGAGTCAATATTTAGTCTGTACAAGTTCTAAATCCAGAGCATTGTGCCAACCTTAAGCTGAATTCCTTTCATGCAACACTGTGCAGGAGCAAATTTTTCTAGTGGTGACTGTACTACATTTCTTTGTATTTAGAGTTGAAACTATGATTAGAACACCAGTTATTTGTACAATTAAGGCCTTGTTGGAATATTAGTGAACCTGAGGAAAAGTTTAGGATGACTCCTAACTTGCAGTCTTCCACAAATTTAGTTAACCAAAAGTTATTAACATTTGCCTGTATTTCAGGTAAATGGATTTCAAAGAGGAGTGAGCCTAGGAAAGAACCTTAAAGAATGGCACTAATTGCATTTTGCTTTTGGAGAGGATATTTTTTATTAGGTCAAGTGTGTTCTGTTTAATAGCCAGTTAGTAAACCAGTTAACCACAAAGTGGTGGTTGTTTAGTTGTATCAGCTTATTTTTCTGACAGGGAGGGGGCTGTGAGTAGTATGATATGCTTTGGTTATGACAGGGCAAGACAGGAAGTCCTTCAACTAGAGCTTTGGTGACCTTTTTCAAAGATGCAAGCAAGATTAAGAAGGCATGATATATGTTTGACAAAGCTGAACTACAAAGCGGCTAGAGTCTGCAGCTCTGGTATGTCCTTTTTAAGTAGTTCTACATAAACTGATTCCCTAGTTTTATAGATAAAGTTGGTGAGGCTGATGAGCCTATAGTAACCTCGTTCAGATGCACAGCCACCTTTGTAGGAATGGGTGAGTATGGCATTTCTCCATTCTTTAGGCAAAGATCATGTGGACAGAGTATAACTGCAGATGATTAAGGGAGGTCTGGCTAGATAATAAAGCTCTCAAATAAGTATCAGGGTATGTTGTCTAGCCACATGGAAATGTTAATTATTTTGTTTTGAAGAGGCTGGTTGAGACTTGGTCAAAATTGATGATGAGGAGTAGGTTTGAGATGGTATGGGAAGATGAAGGTGCAAAGTAGGTAAAATAAAATTAGAGATGTATTTATTAGCTAAAATGTTAACTATGGATTCAGGATTGATGTGAGAAGTATCATTTACAGTTAGTTCAAAGAATAGCAGGTCCTGTGAATTTAACGGACATAGCTAAAAAGGCCTTATGAATGTTTTTACAGCAACTTTAATGCTTGGCATAGCATTTTTAAGTTCCTTATTAATTTGCTTGTTTGGTTTTATGAGCTACAGCAATGCTTATATAAAGTCAGGAGCTTGTATTTCTTTCTTTTTTTTTTTGATTAATTTATCCCAACAGATTGGACATTTTATGCATTCATTGTTTGCTTATAATGGAAGTGGAGGGTTGTCACTATGCACTGATTTAATATATTATTAGGTCATAACATTCCATGGTTATGGTTAAGGTATCAGTGTTAAGGGATTCAGGGTGAACTGACAGTGTTTTTTTAAGTCAATAAAATCTAATAGGTTATTTTGTTATAATTCCCAGAATGCAGATGGATTACTCAGACTAATGAGGCTGATCTTCAGGCAGGAGGTGATGGCTAAATATCTTAAAATATCTAATAACCTACTTCAGCTATATCACAGATGCTGGAAGATCAACATACAGTAAATGACATGTTAGAAAGAAATCAACAAAGACAGAAAAAAATAATATGATAAACTGAAGAGACTTCCAGACTTACAGGTTGGAGACACGTTATGAATTCAGATCCCATTGGAAGGTCTACAGCCTGAAGCCAACTTTGTTGGTAAAGTAGCTAAACCAAGAACTTATGTAGGTTGAGGAGAAGATGGAATCTGTGTAGAAAAAAATGCAGTCATTTGTACAAGATAAATATAGTTAAATCAAATGTACATGAAGAGGAGAAAGTATGACAACCAATCCAATGCAAGAAAATAGATACTGGGAAAGCTGTGATAGGAGTTGCAAAGAGGGGCTGCAGAAGTCATGCCTCCAAGTGAAGTTGTATTTCATTAAGAACTGCCCCCTAATGACCAGTTCTGCAGTTTTAAAAGTCCTGTCAAATGCACCAATTATGGATGAGTGTTGATACTAGACAGATGACACTACTTTTCCAGAGCTGAAAATTATTCTAGGGGCTGATATTTCCAGTACTGAAAATGTTGTTTGAACATGTAAAAAGTTTCAGTGTGATGTAAATAGCTTTTGATGTGGATAGTGTATGCTTAACTTTAATTTTTTAATTGATCAGTGTAAAGTAATGCATGCTACCTCACTTGTAATATTTATTTAGGTTTACCTTTGGATGTGTGAAAGCACATTTGTCAAACGTGTACATCCGCGAACTGTTTACACAAAAACCGAAGCGCCGACTTCCTGAAATGTCAAATAAATCTCGAACTTTGACATTTCCAATTGCTCCACCACCGAAACAAGTGCTACCATGGGTCAAAAAGGGGGCAAGATTTTGGAATTCGGTGCTTTGGTTTTCGCTGTTTCAGAATTTTGCGGTTTGCAGTTCGCAGCAACAGTTTTGAAGATGTTGCCGTCGAACATTCAAAGGTAAACCATTTATTTATTTATTTACTGACATTTAGTGACTGGGAAAGTTCGACTGCATCAAAAAAACATTTTCAGCAGAGGCTCAAGGAGAAAAGCTCCAACTAAAGTCTTTCGGCTTTTCCCAGTTAGGGGTAGCCACAGCGGAACTCTGGTCTGCTCATGATTGGCAGTGGATTTTATGGTGCCGAGTTGCCAGCCCGAAGCCCAACCTTCAACGAAGGCACACCCATTCACGCTTGCACCTACCTGCATGTCTTTAACGTCACCCGACCGTGGGGAGGACATGCAGACTCCACACAGAAGGCGCTCCAGCCGAGAATCGAATGGGAGAACCTCTCCAACAATGTATAATAGCATTTAACATAATAAAACAATTACACACACGTGCACCCACACACACACACACACACACACACACACACACACACACACACACACACACACACACACACACACACACACACACACACACACATATCTGTGTGTGTGTGTGTGTGTGTGTGTGTGTGTGTGTGTGTGTGTGTGTGTGTGTGTGTGTGTGTGTGTGTGTGTGTGTGTGTGTGTGTGTGCAAATGAAATAAAACATAGCTAGAATTGCAAAAATTGTTGCAATAATTTCTGCATGAGTTACAAATGGAGGTACTGAAATAGCACTTACAGTAGGAGTTGTGATCTGTTTAGCAAAATATAAATGAAAGTCATGTAAAAATACATTCACTGGTATATTATGAGCAGATTGAAGAATATGTACTGTAATAAATGTTTGATAATTGGTGAAGGTGGTTTAAGTTGAAGGACATTAATAGTGGTAATGAGGTGGAGGGTTAGAGGAGAAAATAAGGATAATTTGTTTGTGTCTTTCGGCTTTTCCCGGTTAGGGGTTGCCATGGCGGAACTCCAGTCCGCTAATGATTGGTAGTTGATTTTTACGTGCCGAGTTACCAGCCCTGACGCACAACCTTCAATGAAGGTACGCCCATTCACGCATGTCTCCATGCAGAAGACGCTCTAGCTATGAATCGAACCGGACAGCGTCTTACTGTGAGGCAACAACGCTACCGCAGCACCACCACTGCGGATACAGGAGAAAATAAGGATAATATGTTGGCTATTTGAGAGATGAGTAAAGGAATTAACCAGTAGGAAAAGCAGGAGAAAAGGGGGTAAGAGGGAGTTTGAAGTTAAAAAGAAGTGAGGGTAGTGAGGGATAAGTAGTATGTAGGAGGCAGTTGGAGGTGAGTGAGTAAAGAAAAGAAAAGGGTATAATAAGGTGGATGATCGAATAGAAGTTTGGGAGAAAGATGACTATGAAAGAGAGGTGTGGGTTATATGTTTGTTTTAGCACATAGGCAGGTATCTGAGTTAAGAAGGTGTTTTTAGTGTAATTTTGAATTTCTTGGGATTATCAATACTTGTAATTTGTTCTGGTAAAGCATTCCATAGTTTAGCTGTAGCATAGGAATAAAGACACAGGCCGGCTCTTCTTTTAGGTTTGTGTACACTTATTAGTTGTTTGTTTAATGAACAGAAAGTTCTGGTAGGAATGTATCTGTGCAGAATTTATTTTAGAGTAGGATAAGAATCTGGTTTGTGTATTATTTTTATGAGTGATATATAGTTGCAGATAGTCAAGAGGGTGTGGGAATTCAAGCCAATTTAGCCTCTTAGAGCTTTGCAGTGGTGAAAGCGGTATGATAAGTCTGTGGCAAATTTGGTGATCTTGGAGTAGTGGGACTGAAGTTTATTTTTTAGGGACAAGTGCAGGTTGGTGAAAATAGGAGCTCTGTATAGTAGAGAAGGGATCAAGTAGGCATTAGCTAGCATTCTTTTGCTAGAGGGATCCATTAAGTTTTTGTGTCTGTAGAGTGTCCCAAGTTTGAAGTGTTTTTTTTAATAGTATTGTGTATGTGTTGTTCAGATATGAGTTTATTGTCAATGGTGACACCTAGTAGCTTAGCATGTATTACATCTTCAATCTCTGTTTTATTTTGGGAGTAAATTTTAAATTCAGATGAGAATCTATTGGGAGTAAAAAGTAGAAGTTTTGTTTTGTTGGGGTTAAACAGTAGTTGTGCTTAATTAAGCCAAGATTCTATTAAGGTAAAGGCATTTTGTGTTATTTGCAGAAGGTGTGGTATGTTGTTAGATGAGGAGATAATGGTGGACTTGCTGGTGCATTGGATTAATGTGCTATGAGGGGAGGCAGTGTGTAGGTTATTGATAAAGATATTGAAAAGGAGGGGGAGAAGTATGGATCCTTTTGCGACTCATGTTTTGTTAGTCTGGTATTGTGATAGGTAACCTTGCCATTTAACACATTGTTGTCTGTTGGCTATATAGCTGTTAAAGCATTGTTGGGAGGATTGTGAACATCCTAGCGAAGAGAGAGCTGTAGAAGTTTGTCATGTATATATATATATATATATATATATATATATATATGTGTGTATACGTGTATGTGTTTGTATACATATACATCATTTTATATATATATATATATATATATATATATATATATATATACACACACATATATATATATATATATATATATATATATATATATATATATATATGGTATTTAAAAAGGGAGATGTCACAGACTTAATGCTAATGAGATAGGGAAGGGAAATTGCATGCCTGTGGTAGACTTCTCTCAGTATGAATCATAGAGCAGTTGCAGTGTGCACTTCAGTGAGGTTGCAATATGCTTCCAGTGTCCCTGTCTTATTTATTCAGAAGCCAAAGACTACAAGAGGCCAGAACTAGAGTCTTACATCATTCCACAAACATAGGAATAGAGTTCAGTTCACTGCGTGTCTCCCTCAAAAGCTAAGTCAATGAAATCTCCCCAAAATGCTGACATAAACGTACAAGTTGCTTTGGTTAAAAAAAAACATTGTCAACAATCTCTTACCCAACCTATAGTAGTAGATGAGCACTAAAAGGAGATGCAGCTCAAGTGAATGAAATAGAGTGAAGAAGCCAGTGCAGTTGCACAGAGGTATAAAGTCCTGACTGCAGCCCAAGAGTCCTGGGTTTGAGTAGCAGCTCAGGTCTCTGAGGAGTTGACAGGGTAAGGTGAACAATTGCCCATCCTAGGGAGGAAGGGCACACGGACATGGTCATACCTTGCAGTCAGTCCCCATAGGAGGCTGCGGAAGTGTATGGGCTGTTGCTCATGAGCAAGGCAGGGCATTGGCTGAGTTTCCACTGAGGAAGCACGATATGATACATGCTCATTTTATATCCTTCTGGAACTCTGCATGCATGCATACATGCATAGGGGGAGGGAGTCAGGATAGGCCATGCAAAAAAAAAAAAAACCCTCAGAATCATGTATGACACTGCCCTGAGGTGTCTTATACTTTTCACCCACCCAGAAAGCCTTCTCTAGCCTAAACAAACAAATTAGAGATCTTGTAAAGTCTTCCAAAGCTAATTACAACTCAAAAATAGACTCCCTAGCCAAGGGTAATCACAAGACATTTTTTAACGGTGTCCGAAATTGAAAGGGGAATACCCAGCTATGCACTGAACTATTTGTGGATGGCACCACCTATAGTCAACCAGAGGTAATAGCCAACCTGCTACCTGACAGATTTTGAGCAAACTTCACTCACCTGTCTCCACTGGTATTCCCCCAATGTATACCTGTCACTATTCCTTAGCCTATTATCTTAAGAGAGCAGGTCGTCTCTGTACTCTTCAAGGCCAAAAACATGGCATTATGTGGGACCAGACAACATCCCAGGTTGCCTTTTAAACAACTTAAAACATGACCTAGAAGACCCACTTGGATCCCTGTTTAACCACAGCCTGCGGACTGGCTATGTTTTGTCAGAATGGAGGACAACAACAGTAATCCCTCTGCTCCAAGGGGACCATCAATGGACCATCAATGGACCCTGGGAATTATAGACCCATAATCTTGACTAGCCTCATCTGCAAGGCTATGGAAAGAATCATTATGGACCTTGTCAACAAAGACATAGGTAATCTCCAAACTCTGAATTCAACCCAGTTCGGAATTGTTAAGAGTAGATTGTGTCTGTTAAACATGGCTGACTTCTTTGAAAAGGTCTCCGAGGCCCTGGACAAGGGAGTACAGTGCATACCGTCTACCTTGACCTGGCCAAGGCATTTGACACAATTCCTCACTCAGATATCATAGAGAAACTCTTCCAATTGGGAATAAACCCATATGTCACTAGATGGGCAGCCAGTTGGCTCAGTGACAGGACACATACTGTCAAAGTGGGTGAATTCACCTCCAGTAAAAGGCCATTCACCAGTGACATACATGCATAAGGGGAGGGAGTCAGGATAGGCCATGCAAAAAAAAAAAAAAAAAAAACCCTCAGAATCATGTATGACACTGCCCTGAGGTGTCTCATACTTTTCACCCACCCAGAACAGGGTTAGAGAAAGTCTGGGCATGATAGTCAAATTCAGTAGTCCCGATGAATGAGAAGAGGCACTCAGGGTTAACTGATGGCGAGCTATGAGGGGAAACAAAAAAAAAAAATAGAGTAAAAGGAAGAAATTCTCCCTCTGCTTAATTCCTGTTACAGTTGGTACAGGTGCACATAGGTCTATAGGTTCATAGGTGTATGCTAGGCTAATGGCCCTGGAGCCTTTACAAGCCTAGCCCATAGGATTACCTTGGCATCGTGCTACCTGACCTTAGTTCCCAGTGCCTCTGTCGAGTAGAGCCACTGGAGTGATCCCCGGGGTGAATTTTCTATTTCCCATCCACTCATCAAGATTTCTCTTGAAGAGGGCTATTGAGGTGCTCTGTTTGACATGTATGGGAAGTCTATTTCATAGTATGGGCAGTCTCTAGGTTATGAACCTGTCCCTCCAGCACGTTCGATTAATTGTGGTAATGAGGCTGAGGTCTGTGGAGCATGTGGTGTGGAGGGATTGGGATTTCTTTAGATGTAGCATTTATAACAGAGCTGGGTCAGACATGGCTTTGTAAATCAAGCAGAGATTGCCTCTAAGTAGGCGATATGACACAGAATAGTTGGAGTTTTTTGAGTCCGTCCATATAAGACAAGTGCTTAAGGCCTAGGATCCTGTTTGTGAGGTACTTTTGTGGCCTCTCCAGTTGTTGCAGGTGTCTATTGAGGTACATGCCAAGGGTCTATATTATGATATTGCACACTCAGAAGAGAGAATGACACATAATCGACCCCATGTAAGTTGTAAAACATTACATAATGTGGTGGGCGAAGCTCCCCACAACCCCATACTTAAATATACCAACTCCGAGATTGCACTACAGTGCCGAAAAGGCAAAGTAGCGAAAGCGGCCAAACAAATTCTTTCCCAGGGAAAGAATGCACTGAAAAGCCATTTTGCTATTTTGCCTTTTCGTGCTTTTCAGCTTGACAAAGATGCATTCGACAACCTGCGTCTGCGACAGCGTAATAGAGAGCCATACTCAATGATTAGCGTAATGAGGGAAGAGAAGAGGGAGACAATGACCACTTTCTTCCTGGATGCAAAGCTCTTAGTAATGAGATGTGCCACATAGAAGGACATTCTGACCACAGTGGTAATGTGGTGGTCAAAAGAGAGGTTGCTGTCAACCTGTGTTCCCAGATCTCTTATAACGCCTTCTGGGTTCAGTGGACTACCATCGATGTGGTAATTCATGGGAACTGGGTTTTTCCCAAAGTAGATGACAACACATTTTTTGGCATTGAGCTTAAGGCCATGCTTCTGACACCAGTTGTTGGTCTCAGTGAGGCCTTGCTGTAGGATGTCAACATCACTTGAGGAGTTAATAATGGCTCCAAACTTGCAATCCTGTGAGAAATTTGTCGGCTAGAGTCCCTTCGTGTTGGCCTGGACTTCAGGGAAATAGATACCAAATAGGAGAGGACCCAGGACCGAACCATGTAGGACTCCACTCGTGACTGGTCGGCAGTCTGACTTGGAGTCAGTTACTTTCACACTGTGGATTCTATCTGTGAGCCAGTTTGCAACCTACCTAGTGATATAGGGGTTGATGCCTAGCTAAGTGAGTTTTTCTATGATTCCTGAGTGGGGAATGGTATCAAAGGCTTTGCCCAGATCAAGGTAGGCTGTATGAACCACCTTGCCTTTATCCACACCTCTGGTGACTGACTCAGAGAAGTCGACCAAGTTGAGCAGGCATGATCTACCCTTCACAAAACCAAACTGTGTGGGATCCAGAGTTTGGAGATTCTGTATATCCTTGTTTATTAGGTCCATGATGCTGCATTCCATAGCTTTGCATATCAGACTTGTCAGGCTAATGGGGCAATAGTTCCCAGGGTCTGTAGTCACTCCTCCTTTGTGGAGAGGGATGACTGTAGCAGTGCGCCATTCGGTAGGGACAAAGCCTGAGGTGAGGCTGTGATTGAAAAGGGCACACAGGTGAGGTGCCAGTTCACTCTGTAGTTCATGTAAAACACAGCCAGGGATTTTGTCAAGTCCCATAGAAGCTGTATTCTTGGCCTTAGAAATTGATGTTTTAACCTGTGCAGCAGTAATACTGGGTGCCTGGCAATCTACTGGCATTATGATTGGTCCTTTGGGGGGGGAGAGGGTTAAAGTTGGCACTGAATCTGTCGACCAGTATATTGGCAATATCTGTTGGCTCGGTGTAGAAGGTACCATTGTGCAGTAGCTCAGAGCAAATCTGGGTATTTCCATGGAGATTCTTTACATAACTATAGAATGCCTTGTGGTTGTCTTTACTATCTGCTGCAATTCTGTTTTCATAGCTAGCTTTAGAGGATTTGATGAGGGATCTCAACTTTTGTTGAGGCTGATAAGGGAGTTTTTCCAGTCTTGGGACTTCACCTTATTCCACGTCAGTTTCCTCCTTCTATTGTAGAGTTTGTTTATGGCAGGGGACCACCAGATTGGGTTCCTTTTTTTGCAGGAGAGTGTCTTGGTTCTATTGGGTATGGCAAGCTCCATGCATTTGTGTATGTGTTCGTACAGTGCATTGGTGTATGATTCGGCAGTCATGCAACTATTCTTCATTTGCATGAGGGCCGTGAAGTTAGCCACCTCTGTTTTTAGGAGCCCAAAGTTAGCTTTGGAGAAGTTTTTCATGGTGTTTACCTTTACGGGAGTGTGGGGGGTGGATTTCCAAGGTGATTAGTTTGTGGTCGGATCTAACAAGGGAGGAGTTGACTATTGGTGTAGAGCAATGGTTGCCCATGTTAGTAATGACCAGGTCAACTATGTTGCTACCTCTAGTGGGGTAAGAATGAGCTGGTCCAGGGCATTGGAATTAATGAATTCCAGGAAACGTTGGGCAAGTATATTGGTACATGAGTAGTTTTCCCAGTTAAAGGAGGAGTAGTTGAAGTTGCCCAGTATGTGTGTTAGGTTGGACCATAATATTCTCCAGGGTGCTTAGGAATGTGGAGTGCAAGCCTTGGGACATGGTTGAGGACCTATAACAGGCTACAACCTGAATCGCTATCTTTCCCAATGTTAGCTGTACCTGAAGTATCTCTGATGCGTTATGTTGGGCTACCAGTCTGGAGGTGTGCACATCCTTTATGAATATGGAAACACCACCGCCTTTGGAGCTTTGGTCCAAGTTCTGGGGCCGATAGGTGTGGAATGAGTTATAGCCTGGTAGTGCAGGGGTGCTTTCTGCTGCCTTGAGCTAGGTCTCTGTTACAGCACAAATGTCGATGTTCACCATTTTAAGGAGTACTTAGAGTGAGTGTATTTTGAGATTTAGACTTCTAGCGCTGAGCAGCATGACCCTCAGATTGCATTTGTTTGTAGCTGTTACAGTGGTAATTTGGTCTTTGGAACACTGCCTAAAAAAGGCACTATAGGGGTGACAGGAGCCTTGGCCAGTATCCAGAAGCCCAGGGATGACAGATACAGGCCATCTCTGGCAAAGCATCGAGGTCTGTCAGTCATGTCATCCCAGGCAGACAGATACTGGATCTTAGAATTACACCAGAAACTTAGGCAATTATTGAAATCAGTCATTTTCTGTATGTACTGTGGTATCATTCTGGGTGATGGTAGGATGCTGCTCATGGCTAGAGTCATGTACTAAGGGGCAGCTGACATAACGGCTTGGTAGGCTACAAGAAGACATCTGCCCAAACCTTCTGGGATGGTAATCATCATTGGAGAGATAGTGGCCTCTCAGTATTTATAAAGCTTACAACTCTTCAGACTATAGGCATAGAGTATAGAGTACATGAAGTAGAATGCTGACAGAAAAAAATGTTTTCAGTTTTTAGATGCTTCTTCTTTGATAAAAGGGAGATGGAAGAGCTGTACATAACAGCAAACCCAAGGAGACTGCATTTTAATCTGTGAGTTTTATAGATTCAGAAGACACGGCGTGGCCGGGGACAGCCCCCCCCCCCCGAGGGGCAAAGTGCTCCTTAGTTGTCTGGTTGCTGGGAAATGGAGTTGTCACTAAATATTCTGGTGTACAAATATTGGTAAAAAGTGACCACAAGAAACAGGGCAGTTCTGTTGTTTGTTTGTTTTGGGGGTTTTTGTTTGTTTGTTTGAAAGTCAGGAGTCTTAAAAAGGCCTGACTGAGAATGAGAAGAAAGGAACTCTTGCTTTGTCATAACCACAGTTCTGAAATAGCATGTACAGAAAAATAAGCAAATATGTTTTTTTTCCATCTACTCTGGAATTCTTATAAGCCAAGTATTTTTTTCCTGTGGGCTGTGTTTTCTACATCTTCTACCCAGGCTGTTGGCTTGTTAACTTTAAGTGTGAAAAATATGAGAGCATTGCTTGAGTTTCTCATTTGCTAGACCAGATAGGCATTCATTTGCTGAAGTTCAAGTTTAGTTTTATTTGAGTGTTTGTTTCCCCAGACATTGTGAGTTAATATAAGGACAAGCATAATATGGACAAAATCAACAGAAAATGTATAATTGAAACTAAAGCAAACAGTTTATAAAATTAGTAGACAGGGTTGTTGTAATCCAGATTAAATGTGTGCGTTAAGGGACTTCTTAAAACTGCTCAGCATAGAAGACTTCTTCAGTCGATGAGCAAAAAATGATTCCAGAGGCACAGAGCCTTATAAGAACCTTAGGAACCTCCAGGAGGTTGTGGAAGAAAGATTACAAGAGCCTAGGTAGAGTGTATAAACTAGGACTCCTAGATTACTTACACTAAGACAAACATTTTAAAGGTGATACAGGCCCACATTGACATAAAATGTAGACTGTAGAGGATTGGAGTAATATGTATGCAACTCAGAGTACTTGAAATCACCTGGAAAATGGTGTTCTGAACCAGCTGAATGCAGTCATGGTTTGAGTTAGGCAGCCCTAGGTTCTCTTCCCAGTCCCTGTCTCAAGTTACTTTACTTCGCTAATTGAAAATGAATTAACCGCCAAATAAATTAACAGGAAGATACATCCATACACTGGCTGAAATGCAGTAACTCAGACAGGAAAAAACACTGACATGCAGTATACTTGAGAGATCCTGTAGAGCAGTGGTTCCCAAACTTTTTCGATTCTCAGCTTCCTTGCTGAATCCAGGTTTTCCGAAGACCCCCCAGCAGCACACATAAAGTGCATATTATAAGCCTTTTGTGTCATATTCTGGTTACTGAGGAATGTTATATGATTTTTTTTTTTTGCATTACAAAAAACATATGTACAGTAATATGCAAAGTCTGTTTTATTCTTGTTACCACATATCATTAACCCACTATATGCTCACTACCTCTTTTCTGCATCAGATTGTAACTACATAATGAAATCAACACTACGGGTTTAATTTTTTTTTATAAAAAAGTATCGTCACAAGAGAATTTTCAAAATACAAACTTCAGTATGAAAATACACATTTGCTTTACACAGTATTTATGTCTAGAAACTCTGCTACAGTGTTGTTTTTAAAACACATTCATTATTTGAATACCTTGCAATGCTATATAATGCCTTCCTCAAGAAAAGAAGAGAAATCTGAGAACAACCTCTGCTTGGCATGTGTCTTTTGAGACATGTGTTTGCAGTATCTTTCTGTATCTACATTTTCTCAGTAAATACATCACTGAAACATAATTACTGCAATAGTCAAAACAAATGTGAACAAATATAACAAACAATGAGCTATAAAACCAACCCCATTCTTGGACTCTGTCTAAGACAGTGTTTGGTAAAAAAATAATTTGCAGATCATATTTGGCTTGTCCCCAGGAAAGAGCATTTTGTGATCAAGTATAACTCAACAAAAGTAAAAAAACATTACAAGTAAAATGCTATTGCACTGACAACTGTTCAATTCAAGAATAATAACTATAAATCTCAAGGTACATTATAAGTGACACATAAGATAAGTATTAAAAAAGAGGAGACACTAAACCAAACAAGAATAACAAAACTATCTTAGTTCTCGAGACAAACTAGCTAATAAAAATGTTTCTAAATACAGCAGCTTGAAATGAATTGCATCCATTTTCCAGACACCAACTTTAACTACTGAGTGATGAAAGGGAAGTTGTTTGCAACCGATTCCAACACTTAGTGGCACAAGCAATGAAACTACACCAAGTAGGTTACTATTTTTTGTGGGACACACACATACACCTACACTCTTTCTCGCACATAGCATGTATGCTGATGGGCAATTCTGAAGATCAACAAATCACCTATAGCCTATCTTTGAAATGCTGAGTAAAAGCAGAACACCTGGAGGGCATGTAGCCTCAACAAAGAAGATATCAGAGAACCAGGCACTGTAGGTCAGTGTATAGTTGTGTCATTCACTAATAATTGTGTGAAATCACACTTGGAAAATAGAACCAAAAACAGTACTCATTTTTGCATGTATACTATCCCTTGCAATAGAAACAGGATATTTTTCTGCCATAGCTGTAAAATATAATATTTGAAGGAACTGTGGAGAACAAAACACAGTGCTAAACATGTCTAGAGTCCAAAACTTAAAAGTTTCTGTCTCTGTGTCTTACACGCAAATGTACACACACACACACACACACACACACACACACACACGCACACACACACACACACACACACACACACACACACACACACACACACACACACACACTTCTCTGAAAGTTTCCTTACTTGCATGGAGTCTTCATTCTTTCTGGGCGTACCCACCGCAGTCCGATTCTTGTTCCCCGAGCATAATCCGTTCATTGCCGTTCCCACTCGCATTTGAGCAGCCATGCCCAGCCGGAAATGAGTGAGCTCCTTGCTCAATTCTGACAGGCTGGTACCCCTGATGGAGCTGATGTCTTCGCCCATGTGATGACATCAGCTCAAACAGCGCAAAAATTAGAAAAACAAAAGAAAAAAATCATAAATGAAGGGTATTAGTTTACGGTGCCCCTGTGAGGAAGCCGCGGTGCACACTTTGGGAACCCCTGCTCTAGAGCACGACGTTGCAGAATTCTGGCTCTGAACTTTGCATGAAACATGATGACATAGCCACAGCTGGCCCTTGGATGTCTTTCGGTTTAAGACCATGCAGAGATTTCACACCTTATTCCAAAAGTCTACTGTAAAAATAGTGGGCTTTAGGGCTGGATACTTAGAATTCCTTAAGGTGGTATGTATTGCCATGGCACTGTTGAGGTTCAGGTTGATTGAAATTAAAAAAAAAATACTTGTAATATATTAGAACTGACAGTTATAGTTATACCAAGTGACCATGTGGCATCAGTAGAAATTAGAGACATTAAAACTACCCTGCTAGCATCTCCCTGCACAACTAACATGGGCCATCTTTTCATATTTCAGCACTAATCTCTCAGATCAGGAACCACAAATACTGAAGTCAGTAGATCCCCATTTGCAATTACAACTCGTTAAAGCACAATTCTCAAGCCACAGTTTTGACTTCTTGTAAATTGCTTTGCCATTTCACTAGGCATTTGATAGGAAATCCAGGTAATGCAGTCGTAACTCTGTCACTCAAAGTTGTGTCTGTGTATCTATGTTACCTTCTTAACTTTAAGTTGTAGTTTCTGTAAATTTATTCTTCCAGTGTGGTACTTACTTTATGTACCTTTCTGTTGCTTTGTGCTATATATTATAATAAACCTTATGTAGCCGCTTAGCTATTAACAAACATGTAACCTTTGTCTAATGTACTCATGATTTCAAAAACAAAACCCCAAACTGGACAATGCCATTGGATTTGCATTACCTACGTTTTATACATTGAGTACATTTTGCACGGATGGTGGCAAGACTGATTTGCTTCATGTTCTGAATCTTCATCTTTCCAGAGTATTCAGTTTTTTGGTTCTGATACATTGTTTATATCTCAATACTGTTTTGCATTAAATATGCATTTTAATGCTTCATAAGAGCATTTGTAGACATTTTATGTATTGCTAATAAAACATGAATTCATGTCCTTTTCTAATGAGTAGCAGTACTTGAAAAATTCATATAGATTGGATTAGTGGTTTTATATCCTTATTTATTAAAGTACTCAAAAGTTACTATACCATTGACATTATTTTTGTTCTCCTTATAATGATGATATCATTGTGTGATCACTTTGACTTGCATCCTCATTTCATATCTTATAATCAATGCAAACTGCTGCTTGTGGTTTGCTTCAATTTGTTCTAAGCCAGAAGGCTATAATTTGTGTTATAGAAAGTTGCAGTGTCTTTCATTTTGATAAATGCTGGACCACTAAATGTTTGGTTGTCTGTCTTACTTTTTCCTAAGTGTATTCTGTTTTTCTTTTTACATATAGAATCTTTCTTCTAAGCCCTGTGGAACTTTACTTTTTAGAGGCTTCACACATATCTTTGCTGCAGAAAGGTCTTAACTATATTCCTACGGCAGCCGATGACCTTGTGACTGTGTTAACTGATCTAAAACGGTTTGTGAGGAATTTTAACCTGAACATTTTGTTTAAAGACTATGACTTTAATTTATCTGTGTCTTGTAAGAGACAAAGTACATTTATTCCATTAAGCTTACTGGTGCTTACCGCATTTCATGATTTATGTGAAGTTGATTTCAGAAAATTATATTCTAATCATAGTAAAAATAAATTCTATAATTTAAGTTATGATGAATTTCTAGCATTAAGAATGCTGGAAGCAGTTCACAATATTGTAATTAAGCAAGCAGACAAGGGGGGCTCAGTGGTGATTATGAACCATAATAAATATGTGGAATCTATGTTACTTTTATTAGAAGATAGGAATGCTTTTAAATGTATTACAGCAATGGAAAAACATATTAGTAATGTTAATATATTGATTTATGAATTACAGATCAATGGGGACATTGGCCTTGATCTCTGTCATTTTTTTACAGTCCCTTGCCCAGTTATTCCACAACTTTATGGTCTTCCAAAGATACACAAATCCCTGGAGCACCCCCCCCCCCCCCATGAGACCTATGGTTTCTGGCAATGGCTGGATAACTGAGCCTATCTCTATATATTTACAGAAATATCTGCACCATTATTTTACAAGCTGCAAAAATGTTTTGAAAGACACCACAGATTTTATTATTAAATTAAGAACATGGTACCATAACTTACATGTTAGTGAATTACATCAAGGTTCATAGGTAGGTACTAGGCTATCGGCCCAAGGGCCTATGTAAGCCTAGCCAGCAAGGTTCCATAGCTTACGCCACCCAAGAAAGTTATTTTCCTGTGCCACTGTCCAGCAGAGACACAGAAGTGATCCCCGGGGTGTATTTCCTATTTCCCATCCACTCATCAAGATTTTTCATGAAGAACTTTGCTTGACATAGATGGGTAGCTTGTTCCAGAGTATAGGAAGTCTCTGGGACAGGAATCTATCCCTCCAGCATGTTCTGTTTATTGTGGTGACAAGGTTTAGGTCCCTAGAGCGTGTAGCTCGGAGGGATAGGGATTTCTTTAGGTGTAGCATGTCCAACAGCTCTGGGTTTGACATAGCTTTATATGTTAGACAGAGATCACTTCAGAGTAGGCGATATGCTGCAGAGTAAAGCTGGAGTTTTTTGAGGCGGACAGTGTAGAGCATTTGTTTGAGGCCAGTAATCGTCTTTGTGAGGTACTTCTGTGGCCTTTCCAGCTGCTGCAGATGTCTTGTGAGGTACATTCCAAAAGGGGTGTTGTACTCTATAATGGGTCTAATGAGTGACAAGTAGAGGGGAACAATGACCTATTTTTTCCTGGATGAGAACCCTTTATGATGAGGTGTGCCACGTAGAAGGACTTCCTGACTACTGTGGCAATGTGACTATCAAAGGAGAGACTACTGTCCACCTGGGTCTCAAGGTCTCTTATCACACATTCGTTGTTAAGTAGATTGCTGCCTATGTGACTCTAGACATTTCATCTTTATTTATACTTATCCCTAATAGCTATGGGATTGAATCAATTAGAGAATTTTGACTGGGCAAGCTTCTTTACCAGCTAAACAAGTAGAAAATATTTGTTGTTTATTGTAATTGGTTTTAACTACTAATGTTTTCTTGTTTAATAACCAATTCTATTTACAATTAACTGGTGTAGTGATGGGTACATACGCTAATACATACGCTAACCTAGTTCCCCATCAGTGGGAAACAAAATATATTTGTAGTGATTTTAATATTTGAAATCGCAATGTCTGTTTTTATCAGTGCTTTGTGGATGACTGCTTCCTTATTTGGAAGGGAACATCAGATGAACTTTCTCATTATATCAATTATTTAAATGGTACGACTAGGTTTTTAAAGTTTAAGATGGAGTATTCAGAAAGTAAGGTTGTATTTTTAGATTTATATATAGAGTTGAAAGATGGTGCTATTGATACCAGCATGCACAAAAAGGATGTATATGCTGGTAGGCATATACACAAGAGTAGCATGCATGCACCCTATGTCTTTAGGGGGATAGTAACGGCACAGTTTAATAGAGCTAGTAGACTTAATACTGACAACTCTACTTTCTTGAAACAACTTAATGAAATGCAAACTGATTTTCTGAATTGTGGCTATGACCCAATTTTGATTTCAGAATTAAGGAACAAAATTATAAGGGACAGGGGCACTACCCTTAAACCGATTTTTAGAATAAAAGATGGATCTACCATAAATCTGGGTAAAACCAGAGAAGATATAGCTAGGGTCAGATATGTAACAACATTTAATACTAAAACAAAGTTTATTAAAAATATTATAGAAAAAAATTGGGTTGTTCTGATGACATCCCCAGATGTAAGCAATATACTGGGTGCCCAACCCTCTTTCTCATATAGGAATATGAGAACTTTGAAAAATAAGCTATGTTATAAGGATTTTACTGGTAGACAAATTCCTCAAGTTAGTACAAGGTTTGGTACGTTTAGCTGTTTGAATTGTACACGTTGCACTGATATCTATGGTAAAGGAAGTGAGAGATTTATCCATCCTGTTACAAGAAATGAATATATTTTTAAGTTTACAGCCAATTGTGTTAGTTCTAACGTGGTTTATCTAGCTACCTGCACTCAATGTTCTTGCTTTTATGTAGGTAAGACCACTAGAAAACTTAAAGCGCACTTTATTGAATGCAAATCCAATATTAGGAGAAAGAATGAAAATAATGCACTATATAAGCACATCAGCACCAATGGGGATGCCCATAGATTTAAATTCAGGGTGATAGACATGGTGTATGCATCTATGAGAGGTGGTGATATTAACAACTTCCTAAAAATTAAGGAATATGAATGGATTGTGCGTTTTGCTGCTGCACATTCACCTGGTTATAACACAGCTATAACTTTAAAACCAGTTTTAGTGAGGCTATAACATACTAAATTTTAAAGTTTGGATTTTATTGATGTACTGTTGTCTTTTTAATTACTTATTTTAATTATTCATCATTGCATAGTTGGCTGGCTGCAATCATGTGATGGGTTTGGTTCCTATTTAAACTGCTTTGATTTTTCAATTGTTTGTAGTATTGAAAAAGGGTATAGTCCCGAAAGCTTTGCTGTTATTATTAAAAGTTTTTCTTAACATCAGTGATTTTTTTTAACTTTACTTTTTATCTGCTAATAACCTACTAACTCTTTCAATGTAGGATAGGAGTTCTATTTATGCACCACTTACAACAGATGCAGTTAGATCAGTTTTTAAGAGACAGTATTATTAAGAACTTATCCAGTGTTGAACCCACCCCCCCAAAATGCTGTATTGTACCAAAGTGGTAATGCATTGATCTTGCATTCATTTCATGATCAGTGGCAGTAGCTCTGAAAAAAAAAAATATCCTTGTTTTCCCGCCTTACTGAACTAGAATAGTCCAGTCTTCAGATTTTGCTGATCTCTGGGCTTTGTCATAGTTCCTGTGCTATCCATATCCTTATTTGGATAAGAGGAAGCTTCTTTGTTCACCAGTGGGAGTGGGGAGCACTGAGCAACCTATTTGTCCCTAGAGGAGTGGTTCCAGCCCAGCAACTTGTAGTTTATTGGCCATTTTGGGTCAATTCCTAGCTCTTTTCAACCCCCTGCTATAAAGCCCATTTTTGTGCGCTTTTGTGCTTGTATATGACTCAGCACAGCTCCTCGTGGTGTCCTGCAGAGTTCTACAAGCAGCAGAGAGTGAAAGAGTGACTTTCCTTGATTTATAAGTATTTTTTCTGGCTTTCATTTTGACTACTGTATCTCGACTGCATTTTGCCTAAAAACCCTTGCTCTGCATATTGTTCATACTATATCTGTGTTGCTTCTAAACTGTTTGCACTTTAAAAGTTAGTTTTTGTTTAATTTAACTGTTAGGCTAACACACTCAAGTGCGCTAGCCGTTTTATAGCATTTACTGTTTGCTACTGTATCTTTTTCTTCTGTCTCTGAAAAAAAAAAAAAAAAATATCTTTGTTTTCCCACCTTACTGAACTAGAATAGTCCAGTCTTCAGATTTTGCTGATCTCTGGGCTTTGTCATAGTTCCTGTGCTATCCATATCCTTATTTGGATAAGAGGAAGCTTCTTTGTTCACCAGTGGGAGTGGGGAGCACTGAGCAACCTATTTGTCCCTAGAGGAGTGGTTCCAGCCCAGCAACTTGTAGTTTATTGGCCATTTTGGGTCAATTCCTAGCTCTTTTCAACCACCTGCTATAAAGCCGATTTTGCGCGCTTTTTCTGCTTGTATATGACTCAGCACAGCTCTTCGTGGTGTCCTGCAGAGTTCTACAAGCAGCAGAGAGTGAAAGAGTGACTTTCCTTGATTTACAAGTATTTTTTCTGGCTTTCATTTTGACTACTGTATCTCGACTGCATTTCGCCTAAAAACCCTTGAAATCAGCTCTGCATATTGTTTATACTGTATCTGTGTTGCTTCTAAACTGTTTGCACTTTAAAAGTTAGTTTTTGTTTAATTTAACTGTTAGGCTACCACACTCAAGTGTGCTAGCCGTTTTATAGCATTTACTGTTTGCTACTGTATCTTTTTCTTCTGTCTCTGAAAAAAAAAAATAAAAATCCTTGTTTTCCCGCCTTACTGAACTAGAATAGTCCAGTCTTCAGATTTTGCTGATCTCTGGGCTTTGTCATAGTTCCTGTGCTATCCATATCCTTATTTGGATAAGAGGAAGCTTCTTTGTAAGCTTCTTTGTTCACCAGTGGGAGTGGGGAGCACTGAGCAACCTATTTGTCCCTAGAGGAGTGGTTCCAGCCCAGCAACTTGTAGTTTATTGGCCATTTTGGGTCAATTCCTAGCTCTTTTCAACCCCCTGCTATAAAGCCCGTTTTTGCGTGCTTTTGCACGAATTTGCGCGAAGTTGCTCATAGAGCAGCATCGGGCAGCGCTGGTTAATCAAGTTTAAACTATTTCTGGCTCCGCAAAGTCTGCTCTTCAATTTTTCCCTTAGAACTGCTCTACTTGCAATCTAAACAGTCTATTCCCTATCTGAAAAGCCCAGCACTTGCTCCTAAAGCATTTTTATACAGGTAAAGCACTCTTAAACAAAAAGAAAGTACTTCATTTACCTAAATCCCCTTGAGTACCCATTTCCCTATAGGTCCTTTCTGACTCAGTTACACAGCAATCCTTTACACTATTGTAGCATGTTGAAGGGTCAGTTGCTGGCATCCTCTCCTGTTCAGCTGGTGAATCTGGGAATCTTGAGGCAATGTTACAATTGCCTCATGTACACAGACAACCCTCTCCTCCTCCCAACAAATACAAATATATGTGAGAGATGCAACTGTATAGCCAAACTGGAGACTGAGCTCTCTCAACTCAGTACTGGCAAAACCAGTCAGGAGGAGAAGGTAACCACGCACACCACAAACCCAGTCTCACATAGACCTATCACAACTGCAAACCAAACACATAAACACACAAAAACATACTCGGAGGCTCTGATTAAAAATCTACCAAAACAACAGAGGCCTCCAAAGCAGACACCCAAGCAACCACTACCTCAAGACATAGCACATGCAACACTTAGTTCACAAAGTCAGTGTGCTAAACAGTCACAGCCCTTAAGGCCAAACAACATGCCAGATACACTTGTAATAGGTGACTCCATAGTCAGACACACTGACGTCCCGCTCACCAGACTGAACAAGGAGAGGGTTACAGTAAGCTGCCTGTCGGGCGCTAGAATCCGCCACATAACACAAGCACTCAGGTCACTCCAAAGCAAGTAGAAATATGACTCAGTCATTGTCCATGCCGGTGTGAATGACCTGAGACGTACCTCCCTGGACTACATGAAAAGAGACATAGAGGAGCTCTCTGCTTATGTAGCCCAGGCCAGTATGACCCTGACCCTGAGCAGCATCTTACCCTCACCAAGAATGATGCCACAGTACAAAAGACAAAATGATCAGCTTTAACAATTGGCTTAATTACTGGTGTCATTCTAAGGGGATCCAATGTCTGTCTGCTTGGGATGACATGCTTGACAAGCCATGCTGCTTTGCAAGGGATGGCTTGCACCTGTCACCCCTGGGCTTCCGGATATTGGCCAAGGCTCTTGCCACCCCCATAGTGCCTTTTTTAGGCAAGGCTCAAAAGACAAACCCACCTCCCTAGAAAACACAAGTAAAAAAAACTAAGGGTAATACTGCTCAATGCCAGAAGTTTAAACCTCAAGATGCACGCTCTCGAAGCCCTCCTCAGTATGGAGAACATCGATGTCTGTGCAGTGACTGAAACCTGGTTCAAGGCTCCTGAGAGCACCCCAGCACTTCCAGGTTATACCTTATATCATGCTTTCCGACCCCAAAACTTGGACCGAACCACAAAAGGAGGGGGAGTATCCATATTCATCAAAGATACCCACACCTCCAGGTTAGTGGCAACACATGAAGCATCAGAGACCATCCAGGTGCAACTAACCATAGGCAAAACTGCCCTACAGTTTGTAGCATGCTACAGACCACCCTCTCAAGCTCAGGAACCCCACTCAGCCTTCCTGAAGACACTGGAGAGTATGAATGTCTCTCCAAATACCATCATATTGGGAGACTTCAACTACCCAAACATAGACTGGGAACATTACTCAAGCCCCAACACCCTAGCCCAAAGGTTCCTAGAATTCATAAACTCAAATGCGATGGAACAACTAGTCACCATTCCCACAAGAGGAGATAATATACTAGACCTGATCATCACAAACATGGGGACAAAATGCTCCACACCGGAAGTATACCCCTCATTGGTGAGATCAGACCATAAATTAATCTCACTGGAAATCCACATCCTGCCCCCACCCCCTGCACAAAAGACCACAGTGAAGAACTTCTCAAAAGCCAACTTCACACTTATTAAGACTGAAGTGGTATCCTTCAAGGCCCCTGGGCCAGTGGAAACCACAACCCACACCGCTGAATCATGTATAAATGCCTTCTACGGGCACCTTCAAGAATGCATGGATCATGCAATCCCTAATAAAACCAAGACCCATTCCCCAAAGGCAGGTGCCCTGTCTGGTGGACCCCAGCCATTAACAAACTTTACAACAGGAGGAGGAAGCTACTACATGACAGAGCAAAATCCCTAAAAGGGAAGGCATCTCTGATCAGTACTAGCAAAAAACTATGATCACTCATAAAATCATCCAAGGCCAACTTTGAGAGAAAAATCGCAAAAGACACAAAAGACAATCACAAGGCCTTCTTTAGCTATGTTAGAAACCTGGGTGGAAACTCCCAGATATGCTCAGAGTTAGTCCAAAATGACACAAAATACACTGAACCCACAGACATTGCCAACATTCTGGCAGACAGGTTCAGTGCAAATTTCTCCCCCTCCCCCAAAGGAGAAATATCTATCCCAGCAGAGTGTAGCCTCCCTAACATCTCAGATGCCCAGGTGAGAGCCGCCCTCTCCAAAGCTAAAAACACAGCATCAATGGGACCGGACGGTGTCCCGGGCTGTGTGCTACATGAACACCAAGAGGAACTAAACCCGCACATAAAGCTGCTGTTTAATCTTAGCCTTACTACAGGATACGTACCCAAAGAGTGGAGTACAGCAACAGTGGTCCCACTCCACAAAGGCGGTGCTTCTACAGACCCTGGAAATTACCGCCCCATAAGCTTGACGAGCCTGGTCTGCAAAGCTATGGAAAGGATCATTATGGAACTCATAAACAAAGACATTGGGGACCTACAGACATTGGATCCTACCCAATTTGGCTTTGTCAAGGGCAGATCCTGCCTTTTGAACTTGGTCGACTTTTTTGAAACAGTCACTAAGGCCATTGATGAGGGTAAGGCAGTTCACACAGCCTACCTTGACCTTGCAAAAGCCTTCGACACAATACCCCACTCGGGCATCATAGACAAACTCACTAGCTTAGATGTAAACCCATATGTCACAAGATGGGTTGCAAACTGGCTCAAGGACAGAACCCACAAGGTCAGAATTGCTGGAGCCATGTCAGACTCTAAGCCAGTCACAAGTGGTGTCCCACAGGGCTCAGTCCTGGGACCCCTCTTGTTCGGCATTTATTTTTCCGAGGTGCAAGCAAACATAGGAGGATTGTGGCTGACAAAGTTCGCAGATGACTGCAAACTGGGCGCCATAATTGATACTCCAGCAGACACAAGCATCCTTCAGAGAGGCCTCATAGAAATGGATAATTGGTGCCAGAGCCATGGCCTTAAACTGAACACCAAAAAATGTATAGTCATACCCTTTGGGAAAAACAAGGTACCCACAAATTACCACATAGGTGGTAACCCATTAAGTACGGAAGAAGTAATCAGGGACCTAGGGACCCAAGTTGACAGAAACCTGTCATTTGACACTCACATTGTCAAAGTGGTTAGGAAGACCTTCTATATTGCCCACCTTATCATGAAGGGATTCACATCTAGATCAAAAGAGGTCATTGTGCCCCTGTACTCTTCTCTTATCAAGCCCATGATTGAGTACAATGCCCCATTTGGGATGTATCTTACCCGACACCTGCAGCAGTTGGAAAGACCCCAAAAGTTTCTCACCAAGAGGATAAAGGGTCTCAAACATATGTCATATGCTGCCCGGCTGAAGAACCTCCAGCTCTATTCAGTCGCATACCGCCTACTCAGAGGTGATCTATGCCTGACTTACAAGGTCATGTCCAATCCGGAATTAATGGACATGCTCCACCTCAGAAGATCCAAATCCATCAGAGCCATGAGAGCAAGAGATTTGAACCTCAACACAGAAATAAGTAGGATGTGCTGGAGGGACAGATTCATAACCCAGAGGCTCCCTACACTCTGGAACAGAATCCCAGTCCATGTTAGGCAGAGCCCCTCACTAACTCTCTTCAAGAGAAATCTTGACGAGTGGATGGGAGATCGTAGGTTTACCCCGGGTGTCATCTCTGTGTCACTACTAGACAGAGGCACAGTAAACTAAACCCTAAATGGGCATAGTATTCTCATCCTAAGGGGTGGTGAAAGCCACACACACTCTGGCTAGGCTTATAAATGCCCTAGGGCAGGTAGCCTAGTACGAACCTATGAACCTATGAACCTATTATAGCATATTTGCTTTTAGTAATGTAAGATCAGACAGCTGTGGGTTCTATTCCCAGCCCATGTACTTGGTTAATTTTCCAATGCTGACTCTAAAGTACAGGATAAGGAGGTGAAACACTTCTGAGTGTGCAGTCCTTCAGAGGAGGTGGAAAGCCAAAGTCCCATCTGCCTGTGTTGGTGGTAGCTCAAGTGGATATAAAAGATCCCACAGCACTTATTGGAAAAAGAGTAGGAGAAGTTTCCCAGTGTCTTGTCCAAATGTCCCCTAGTCAGTATGAATATCACCTCAGTACTGTGCTAAAAAGAGCACACTGGTCTAGTAGGGCTAACATGGTCAACAAAGCATAAATAAATAAATAAATGAAACTGAATTATTTACGCCCTTTGACAATATATGGGGTGGCACAAAACAGAGCTGCTTTGAAGTGACTTAGCTATGAAGTCACTTTATGGAATATTAGTGCATTTGTGTCTGTCCATGAATAGACTGAACAGAAGAATCTGCAAGAGTACATAACAAAACATGTCAGCATTTTTATTTTCTCTTCATATTAGTCACAAAAATGATGTTCTCCATTCTTTTTGCTCATCTTTTATTTGACAAATCATATTAGTGAATCATCTTTTCAAACTCTTATCTATACTTTCTTTCACCATGCTGGTGATTTATGATGGCTGTAACCATGGTTTCTAGCATTTAATTACTGATACAACTGAATCGGAAGGTACATGACCATATTGTACTGAAACTACTGTTTTTTTAAGGTTAGTACCCATCTGTACTGTAAAGTAACTTTTATCTGCAAATGAATCCCACGTACCAAACAATAAGGGTCACACTCTTCAGCAAAAAGAGCACTCACAAAGGCAACGGTTTGCGACTTTATCCTACTCTCTTAATTTAAGAACATCAATACCCATCTGTACTGCAAAGCACCTTTTGTCTGCAAATGAATCCCACGTACCAAACAACAAGGGTCACACTCTTCAGGAAGACGAGCACTCATAAAGGCACCAGTTCTGTCCTTCATCCTACTCCCCTAATTTAAGAACTTACATTTTATTTGATATATATGAATAGGGCAACACAACTGTAAAGTTATTTAATATCTGCTAAGGGCTCCTCGTACATCACCAAAACGCGCAAACTCTTGCTCCCCCCTCCTGTCTATGCACTGTAGCTTGTGTTGAATTCACAAATTTACAACTGTAGGCAGCATTTCCCATAAACATAAACACTCCAACTGCCCCCTTCTTTCCCTTCACTTGAACTAGATATATACCTTGCAGTTAGGTAGTCTTTCCAACTGCATTCTAAAGCTTCGGCCCACAGTTTTACAACTATAGAAATTAACTATTACACTAAATGTCTGTTCTAATATTAATTTTCCTGCGCTCTTCTTACTAATAGGTCCCCTGATACTTACTGATTGTTTTTGTGATCATAGTCTCGGCAGCTCCAAACAAGTTCGACCATCTTCTTTTACCATCGCTACACTCTCCTTTCCTACCCCAATTTCCACCCACCCTCACTATCTCCAACTTTACACCTAACCTCTAACCACACCTCCACAACCTCAGCCAATCACACTACCTTCTTAGCTCAATCAAGCAGAACTCACAAGATCCACCCCCTAAATTATACTCTCCACCACATTACTCTAACACCATTTAGCACATCCTCAAATGCTAACACAATGATACTGCAACACTTACCATTACTTAGTCTGCTATTAACTTTCTAACTCTTCACATCTTATCAAAACAAATAAATTGTTACTGTCTCTGCCCCCACTGATCCATTCATCACTCTACCTCACACTCCACTAACCAACATTGTCGTGTCTCCACACCTATTTAACAACTCTAACACAGAACTCTTTACACTTTAGTACAATATGCAGATGACTCCTCTGTCATATGTTCAGCCCCTTCATTACCAGTACTCCTTCAAAAAACCCAACAATCCTTCTTTGATATTGAACAGTACCTTGCGGGCTCCCAACTGGTGCTTAACCCAAACAAAATAAAGCTCATGCTCTTCACTAACATCAAAATATCTGATCAACCCCCCCCCCTTCGCAGTCTACTGTGCTAACAAAACTAAAATAGAGCCAGTCCAAAACACCAAACTACTTTGAGTCACAATTGACAACAATCTTAGGCATTACAAACACTTAGTTTTAACTATCAAAAAGGTCCACAATAAACTTGGTACACTCTACTGAGTCAGACTTTTCTTAACTGATTCCACTAGGTACTCTATTGCTAGGAACATATCTCCTCTTCAGCCTTCTATACAACCTCACCAATACTCACCAATCTCCAAAAACCAGACCTAAGCAAACTGGAGACCTGTTATCATAAAATTGCCCATTTCGCCACTACTCTCCCCCACAGAGCACACCACTGCACCACACTACACCAGTTAAAATGGCTTGAACTTCCAAATGTCCAATCTCTTAATCAGCTATCACTCATCCATTCAATCTTTCACCATCTTGATTATTGGCCAGCACTCAAGAACCTAATGACACCCCATACAACTCCCAACCACTGAGATCTTTCAAAACACCATTACTTAAAAGTAACAAGCTCCAGTAATAGCCACGGGGAATCTCTGTTCTCCAGACAAATATCTAAGGCCTGGAATTCCACACCACAAGCAATACTAAATGTATCCAGCTCATCTAAATTCAAACTGCTACTAAAAGAACATGTATCAGACAATTGACTGTACTTCTGTACTATGCCAGACTAAGCACACACGAAATCCTTTGTCTCACTACCATCCTATTCCTTTCTCTCACTTACTTCCATTTACACTTTATCTTCTTCTTCTTCCGGCTTTTCCTGGTTAGGGGTCACTACAGCAGAACTCCCGTCCGCTGATGATTGGCAGTAGATTTTTATGGTGCTGAGGTGCTAGCCCGATGCCCAACCTTCAACTAAGGCACGCCCATTCACGCATGTCTTTCGAACATCACTCGACTGCGGGGAGGACATGCAGACTCCACACAGAAGGTTCTCCAGCTAAGAATTGAACGGGAAAACCTCTTGCTGTGAGGCGACAACGCTACCGCTGCACCACCGCGGCTCTATTCCATTTGCACTTTATAGTCTTTTAAAATTGTTGACTAATGTATTCCACGGAATTTAATATCTTTCTATTTTTGTTATATATTTGTGAATTCATTTTGAATAGCATTTTCATACTTGCTGCACTGTAATCAGCTTCCCACTTATTCTCTGATATGCTCTGTTGTGTGCATCTCTAAATGCAACCTTAGATGTGATTTATTTGGCCCAGTGCCAAACGTGCCCCTCTTACTATATTGGTAAGACAGATAGGCACTTAAGAGAGAGGGTGTATGAACATTTATACCATATTAGGAACCATAAATTAGACAACGCACTTGCCAGACATATTGATGACCACCCAGATCAAGTTTTCAAATTCAGGGCTATTGATTGTATTAATTGTGATGGTAGGGGGTGGCCCGGAATCATTATTGCTTGAAAAATTGGAACTATGTTGGCAGTTACATACTAGGGCATGCCAGTCACCTGGGTTAAATGAAGTTTATTCTATTACTCGCATTTTTAAATTGAAAAACTTGTTGAGATAGCCTAAACCTATGTTTACAGATTTATTCATATAATAAATAATATAATTTATACATTTTACATATTTTTTATATTTTTCATGATATAGTTTAATTAAGCTTTTAAACATTTTAAATAATATATATATATATATATATATATATATATATATATATATATATATTCATATATATTTATTTATCATTATTGTAATAAGAAATGTTTAATTGCATGAAGTTTTCTAGTATGTATTTTAACCAAACTTCATTATCTATCAAATTATAGGTGTTTCAGACATTGGGGAGTAGTATTTTAGATTGTGAATGAATTGTGTGAATTATGTGAACTATATGCATTTAATGAATAGGTTATCTTGGTATGCAATTTTTATTATAAGGTAGTGTCAATATTTGAATATATATTTTTTATGTTTGAATATTTTTTTATACTTTCATGTTAAAGTTTTTTACTCAATACTTCATTGTAATGGAATCAGTTATGTCAATCAGTGTTAATTAGGGGAGGGTTGTAGTATTTAAGTAACACAAATTCATGTGTGATTTTGCCTGAAGAAGTCTCTTCACAGTAAGAGACGAAAAGCGCTTTGTATTATTGGATGTCACTTCATTAAACTTCTCTACTGCGTTGTCCTTGTTCCTGCATATGTTTTTGGATTTTAACTGTCTGATTTGCTTTTCCTGGTTTGTTCTTAGATATGATTACATCATGATACTTTTTACTTTTTTCACTGCAAATTGCCCTAATGTAATGGAACTTTTCTCCCCGGGCCTCCTCTGAAAATGGGCTCTTAGCCCAGTCTGATATTTGCGGTAAACAAATGTAAAATAAATAAATAAAATAAATAGTGAATCATTATGTAATGTTTTCAAGCAGTTAACAGAATTTTTAAACACTCTGCAGAGCTAGATTTCATTCATACAAGTTCTGTTTCTATGTTACATGTTTAAGAAAATCACTTAAGCAAACTAAAACTCCATGGTCATTTTGTAACCTACACTGAGGTATCAAATCACTTAGCTTGGCTAACTGGAATGAATGAACGACTAAATAAATTAACGTGTAGAAGCATAGACACATTGGTTAAAATGATATGCGCAATTATTTTTTGAATCCTCTATAAGAATTTAATGCCCGTCACACACAAAATCACCATGTGAGGGAGTTTACTTCCCACATTCTCCTTATTGATGCATGCTAATTGTGTGGTGACGCAACCATGAGAAAACGAGAAACACCATCCAAGGGCGAAAAAATAATCATACTACTTTAATCTCATCTTAAAGCAAATCAGTGTAAAAACTTTCCAAGACTTGGTTTGGGGATTTGGGATTGAAAACACTGTTTTCCAGAAGATGGCAATCATTATATGTAGTGGTCTCTTATTTTATCAGTATGACCAGAGTAAGCCAAACACCAAACCACTTTGAAGTAAATTATTTGAGCTTCCTGACACTTGATAACCAGATGAGGCTCCATAGGCAAACTCTGTGAAGGGTAATGTTGTTACAGCAATATACATTAAGTACAGATAAGATGGCGCTGACACCAGGCCTCTCTGATAGTTAGTATGATAGTGTCCATAAATCAGTTATATGGTTAATAGGGCATACTGACAGCATGAAGGCAGAAAATTTGCTTCAGGGTAGTAAAGTCATACTAAAGCAAACCGTTTGGTAGTAGACCAACTTGGGTTTAACATGGCTATCTACTAAGTATTGTTTCGGTGCACAGATGAGGGTTAATCTATGCAGAACTCAAAAGGGTTAATCTATGCAGAACTCAAAAGATATATAGACATCACCAACACTAAAAACCACAGAAGCACAGAAAGCAGAATTTGCATAGCATGTAAGTATTTTTTTTTTATTTGAAACAAAAAATAAACTAGCACTGAAACACAGCTGCGGTGTATATAAAAACCAGCTCACCATGGTTGAAGCAATAATATTCTTTAATATAATATGTAAGCACTTTCACGAACTAAGTCACTTCATCAGACAAAGCATTCATAGCATAACCACCATATATATTCATTAACAATTCAAAATAACCAATCGAAAACATCAACTAATCAACTCATTCACTCCAGTGGAGCTCCAGAGGTTTGCACTGTAACTTCTA
This sequence comes from Protopterus annectens, assembly GCF_019279795.1. Taxonomy (NCBI): domain Eukaryota; kingdom Metazoa; phylum Chordata; order Ceratodontiformes; family Protopteridae; genus Protopterus; species Protopterus annectens. The sequence continues at coordinate 1,187,263,312 of NC_056745.1, forward strand.
ATGGGTGGTGCCTAAGCCTTTTGACAGAATCAAATTATGTCCTCACATTTCAAACAAATGTTCATATCTCTGGAACCATAGGGTTATGAAGAAAGTATAAATGGCAAACTCTTCAGCACAAACTGTTTTTACAGTGGTAATATTCTAGGTCTTAAACTGAATTGTATAAGTCAAAGTAAACACAGTAATGTTTATGTTTTTAATATTTTGTAAACAACTTACAATATCTCAGCAACCTCTCAAGTTGCACATATACTGTCAGCAGCATTTTATTCATCTAGCTGATAGCTTTCATACGAGGCTAAGGAGCTCTGTCTGTGTTACTTGGTTGTTGAGATATTTAGAAAACATTGAAAATTACATGTATATAAATTAATATCATAAAAACAACAGTTAATATCTTTTTACCTGCACTAGACAGAGATCAAATATTAATGCAGTTGGATTTGCCATTTTGTAAGCCTTAAGATGAAATATTTTAAAACCTTCTACATAGCATGGTTTTGGAATTATTGATGCAAATATGTGCAAGCAATATTTGATGCCTACAGACGTCAGTAGGAGTTAACTGCATATGCACCTGGAGGCATCACTTGGATGTAATGGGTTAAATCATCAATAAATATAAAGTAAAATCACAGAGAAAGTAAAACATAATAAAACATATCTAATAATCTATTCACATCACTTAAAATGCATATATCTATACAAATATGCATATTCATCTAACATTTTGTTTTCCCGTTTCGTTTTAACCTCTGCTTTTTTAAAACCGGTTTCAAAGATAAATAATCATTAAGACCAATTCCCTGATGGGATCTAAGTCTAAGTATCCATTGTAGCTCATAATCTTCTGTAAGGTTTACTATATCACCCATACACTCATTATAATATATGACATCTATAACCATAAATTTAAAATTATGAGTATCCCCTTTTGTCAGAACATGTTTGGCTATGGCATTAAAATTCTTCTCCTTGCAGATACAATATAGGGGGTCTTGTATCTTTTCTCTTAGTCTTCTGTTTGTTTTCCTGACATAGAATGCATGACATAGCATGCATCAGGCCAAATAAGCTAAGTTTTTGGTGTTACAGTCTGCTTCTACCTTAAAATAAAATGACTTCTCAGTCTCAGGGTGTATATATTCATTACCCATATCTATGTATTCACAGTACGCACAATTAAGGCATTTCCTAGTGCCTGGCCTCATGTTCAAACCACTAGCACTCTTTACATCACGCCCCTTCAAATAACATAGTAACTTCTTCAAAGATGCATTATTCTTATAATAAAACTTTGTCTGCACCTACAGTGTTTAATATTCTCAAATCACTACATAAAATATTCTAGTTTTTATTTATAATATTTTTAATAGCTGCTGAAGGACTGCTGGACAGTCTAATGGTCTTTAAAAAGACGTCATTACAGCACAAAAAGACCAAATTAGATAGAGGCATGAGTGACTTTAAAAATGGCCATGTTTTTACATGGCCGAGAAGCTGTCAAATTGAAAATAACAACTTTAGAACTGGCAAAAGGACTGCTAATAATCGTGTTAACAATAATACTCATACTCTAGCTATACGGCATGAGAACAACACGCCCAGTGGCCCAGTAGAGCATTATAATCTTGGAACTGTTGAGCATTCAATCAGTAATAAGGTTGTTAATCCTGATATTCATGCTTTAACAAATGGTATGTCTGGCAGTCAAACCCAACGTGTAACTAAGGTCAGTATTAGCTCAGATAATGTTGAGGGAAATGGTATTAATATTTCGGCAGGTATTTCATCACAGCCGGAAAGGGTGCTGAAACCTAAAATTTGTAATACCTCTAATACATCAGTGAATGATTCCCCTACCTCCGCGACCATTTCTGGGACTCAGTTCCCTTTACCCATCAACATGAACAAGGATATAAGGAGGACACGTTTCATGAGTCGGGGGCGTCAGAATAGGAAATATTCAGGGGAGAGATGTTCCAACCAGTCTATAAAGAAAATGTGGAGCAACCTAGAGACTCACTAATATGGAATATATCTCATTGAGTTCTATCTACAGATGGGATTTCCATTCTGAATAAAGGTCTAAGTTTTATTTCTACAAGGACTAGTGAATTATCTGAGACAATGTTAGACTTAAAATCATTTTGTAGAAATGTTATACTTAAGTTAGAATGTGGTAATAACTCTGATGTAGATATGTGCCTTTTTAAGAAGCCTAGCTTATACATGCCAATTGCATATCCCCTTGTTGAAGCAGTTTTGAAAATTATGGAGGATGACCTATATAAGTATTATGATAATAAAAGAACAACACGCAATAATAATAAAGTTAGGTATAATCTTAAATTAAAAGAGCATAAGGCACTGAAGCAACTACAGAATGATACTACTATAACAATTAGACCAGCTGACAAGGGTGGCCCTATTGTTGTGATGGATACAACACATTATATTAGTTCTATGGAGAATATGTTGAGTGATAGCAAATATTACTCCAAAGTGGACAGTAATGATGTGCACTGTTTAATTAACAGAATATCAGAGATCTTCTTCTTTCGGCTGCTCCTGTCAGGGGTCGCCACAGCAGATCAGATGTTTCAATTTCTTGCTGTCCTCTGCATCTTGCTGTGTCACACCAACCACCTGCATGTCCTCTATCACCACATCCATAAACCTTATCTTAGACCTCCCTCTTTTCCTGTTACCTGGCAGCTTCATCCTTAGCATCTTTTTCCCAATATACTCTGCATCCCTTCTCAGCACACGTCCAATATCAGAGATGTTACCTGATATTTTGAGTAATAATTTAATAACAGCTGATGTGTATACATTTTTGAAGGTAGACCACCCGCTTATACCTATTATACAAGGGCTGCCTAAAATCCATAAAAAATGGCCTTGATCCTCTGATGAGACCGATTTTGGCAGGCGGTGGGTGGTCCACTGAATCACTCTCTCTGTATATAGAAAAATATTTGCGTCCAGTCCTAGGTGGAAACATTTTTGTATTAAGGGATACCAAGCAATTTCTAATATGTCCGTTGATGCTACCTACATTTTTGTAACCTTTGATGTACACTCTCTATTCACGATTACACCTAATGCAATAGGAGTACAATATATACATGATTATTTAAGTGAACATAGTGAATATGATCGTACACATATAGACCTGATCTGTCTATTTTTAGAAACTATTTTTATTCAATAACAAGATTTAAATCCAAAGGGATGGCGTAGCTATGGGCATCTCGTGTGTTAATAGCTATTTGCACATGTTTCTGGTACAATGGGAAGAGAATTTATTTTTTTAAACTAGTTATTATAGGCAATATGTTGCCTTTTATCGTCATTTTGTGGACGACCTCTTCCTAATATGGACAGGCACCTCTGAACAGTTGAATGAGTTCTATGATGAACTCAATAGGTTAACAGAGTACTTTAAATTCACTATGACATTTTCATATAATAAGATAAAATATTTAGATGTTTATATAGAGAGGTTGGCAAATGGTCTTGTGAATATTGGAGTACATAAGAAGAAATGTTACAGGAATACACTACTTCATAGAGGTAGCATGCATCCTCGACATATATTCAAAAATGTAGTTAGAGGGCAAGGTGTGAGAGTGTCCAGATTAAATGCATCAGATCAAGGCTTTGAAATGGAACTCAGCAGCCTACAGCAAAGATTCATAGACAGGGGATACCTGTTATATGAAATTAAGGAGAATCTCATAGACTTACATGATCTCAGGAAGAACAGAGCATGCCCTTATTATTCTTTTATGTGTGTTAATAGACCTGAGGAACATATAAAAAGGACTTTTAATGAAGTCAAGATTCCAATGTATTATACTTATGATAATAGTCAGATTCTTGAAATTTTTAAGAGGAACTGGGCAATTTTAACATTCAAGAACATATTTATAATATTAGAATAAAATCTGATCACAATGCCCTGTCTAAGTACATTTTTCTACTGGGAAATGAACATAAATTTAACTTCAGGATGATAAAAGTTATTATTACGAGTATTCGTGAGGGAGATCTTAGAAATTACACTGAAAGTAAGGAAGTAAAATGGATAATAAGGCTTAGAGCAGACAGAGGCAAAGGGCTCAATGAAAGAGCCTCATTCAAACTGCTACTTAAATCAAGAAGATTGCAAGTATGCTTAGCTTTTATCAGTCTTCCAATATATTTTAATTGGTCAGTAGGTAGCTTTCTGGTAACTGTCTATAATATTGCTGGGCATGATGTTTGTGTTTATTAAAACGCATATATTATTTTTTTAGTTAGGGATGTAGTCATATAGCAATTTTTTATGTTAAATATGCGTACGTATACACCATGGAGTTGTTTATTTTAATCTTGATGTATAAATAGCTGAAAGTGATTGGTTTATGAGATGTATTCTGACTGGTCACTGTTTATATTTAAGAGCCCATGTTTTCACTTACATTTTGATGGTCTAATGAAGCTTTTTAGTGAAAGCCCTTACCGGTTTTAGTGTCAATAAAGATTTTATGTGCAGTCTACTGCGTGGTTGTTCCGTTACCATACACTACTTTGGATTATTTCTGCTTGTTCTACTTGTCAACGGAGTATTTGTCCTGTGGGGTGTTATTTGCCTTCTTATTCATCTTGTATTTTAGTATTCACAAGTATGGGTGAAGAACTGCAAATTGAGAACACTGAGTACAGCTGAATCAAACAGTTTCATTTAAACAAAGTATGTGTCACAGAAACACACGCTACTAATAACTGGAATACACTGTCACTTGACTGATGCCTATACTGTCATTATTTTTTAAACCAGTGTTCCGTTTTCGTATTGTCTGATTCATTGTCAGGGCTGAGCTGTATAGATATATATATATATATATATATATATATATATGTGTGTGTGTGTGTGTGTGAGTGTGTGTGTCTCTACTGGTCCCTTTCATAACGTCGACCCACAGTTCGTCAGCTGTCAAAATGGTGAGATGAAATGCTATAATTTTACAAGCATGAATGCCGGGAACATCGTATATCCTCTCCAGGAAAGTAACTACTTGGCTACTATGGCGAACTATGCCCTTTCTCCGCTGTAGTGCGATCTCGGAGTTGGTATATTTAAGTAGGGGGGTGTGAGGGATGAAGCTCCCCACATGGAGAGGGGTGTGGGGTGGACTCCCCCACTTTAGTGGGTGTAATTTGCTACCGCTTGCCATTTTATTGTTGGTGGCTAAGCGGTTACTTTCCCGTAGAGGATATACAATATTCGTGGAGTTGGTGCTTATAAAAATACGGTGTTTTCGTCTTGTCATTTTGACAGCCGAATCGTGGACCAACACTAATGAAGTAGACCCATACACACACAGACGCACATGTATATAATGTATATATATATATATATATATATATATATATATATATACGTATATATATATATATATATATATATATATATATATATATATATATATATATATATATATATATATATATATATATATATATATATATATATATATACACATATATATATATATATATATTTATTTATAGGCAGAGTTGCATTCAACATTGTCTCATATTGCAAATAAAATCCAAGTGGCTGTGAGACTGAATGCAGGATGAGACATGAAAATGGTTTATCAATTTTCTGTGTTCATAGTCAACATTGATGGCTATCTCGACTTAGCAGCTGTATACAAACAATTTGCGTACTCTGCTGTATAGAAATAACTACTGCATATTAGGAATGATGAAGCAAAAATGCCATGCCATTTAGACTGCAGCTGTTGATATGCAAGGATAAAAATTCAATCTGATATTTGTGGTAACGTACAAACAATAGATTCACTACTACTGACACAGAGTGGTAAAAATATTTTTTCTGACTAACTTTATTCCAGGCTTAGCGCTTTCGTTTTGGTAGATTTCCTGTATAAAACTAGCCTTGTTTATACCTAACATGGCAAAGTGCTTTGTGCAAACCCAAGTTTTTAGTTTCATCATCTGTAATGTTTCTTGTATTGCTAAGAAGAAAAGTGATAGAGCTGTAAATAATGTTTCCACCATACATACTGTTTCTGAGGTCAGTCTGTAAATGCGTGGGTTTTTAAGAGTTTGTTTCCATTATAAAGAATTAGTAACTAATTTTTCCCATGAGGGAGTTATTTTTATTCTTTTAGCTGCTGTATTGCAGTTACCATATTCAGGTATAACCAATTTCATTAGGAAATAAAAGAATGCAAGTTATTGTATTCTCAATACATACAGGAGGAAAAGTTCAAGAAATGTTATGAATGAATTTTGGATTTTTCTTCATGGTGCTGTGGCTGGAGAATATCAAAAGACTGTTCCTTCATGCATTAAGACAGCTTAGCAGTCAGTTTGTACAGCACCGCATTTAGCCCCTACCCCTTGGCAATCCGCCTGCCCTAGAAGTGGTGCATTTAGTTCCTGCCTTCTACTTCTTTCCTATTGAGTAGAAGGGAGTGCAGACATCTTCTGTAGTTTTTCAACTGTCAATTTATTTGTTCAGTCCTTAGTATTTTTTTTATCCGGGCTGTATGCAAACTATACAAATGACCCTCTGTCAGACAAATCCCTGAGACATAGCCACCTTCTTTGCATGGTTCCTACTGTGTGTACAGCCTTTAACAATGCTACCTGTTATCAGTAGGAATGATACCTGTGGGTCTTTCTAGTGCAAACAGCCCTACCCAGTAGTCATCCACTGCCGGGTCTAAATGAGCTGTCACTGTCACAGATCCCACCTTCAACAAATGGGGCAACCTGTAAGAGAAGGAAATAACTTAAAAGGAAGAGAAAGGTGCCGTAAGGAGATGAAAGAACTCAGTATGGCTAAAAAGTACAAGCTACCTGTTTATTTTAGAGTTCAACAATTACTGGGCAGTGTGAAAGTTCCCCATTATCAGGTTTTTCAGGCAAAGATGTTTCTGTTCTCATGTGCTGTCCTCCAGTTAGGTAGTTTCCATTGTGCCCATGGTCCTTATCTACACTGGGAAACTCCACTCTAGTTATTTTTTCATTTGGTCTTTCCAGCTGAGGAGGTCCACTGAGTGGACCATTTATTTTTTTCACAGATAAATGCTCAGACAGTCGTGCCACTAGTTTGGGTCACATCTTCCTCACTCATTCTTAAGTCTCTAGAATCTCTGCTGATTCAAGGGTATTGGCTGGTGTTGGCTGTTCTCTAAATGTGTTTGTGTTTCCTGGCGGTTTCAACTCAAGGTTTTCTGGATCCTGTGTTGCAGTTTTTCCATTATCAGTGGATGACTAGCCAGAGATTAGGCTCATTTCAAGGGTTAATTCCTTTAGATGCCACTACATTGACCCCCATATACTTTCCTACCATGACCCCCAGTAGAGCAGCCAACATAAATTTAACTTGCTGTGGACTTTATCTGGTAAAAACCTGATGCACAAGTATCTGCTTTCATTTTTCCAAACTAAGAGCCAGAGAGCCAGTTGTTGACCCAAAGCATTTTACACTTTCTATAAGTAGGAAGTCCAAATTTCCCAAGCCTTCACAATATACAGCTTTTTCCCAAGTAAGTGGGTAGGTGTCGTCTCAACTGGCTGACCTGCATTTAACAACATGTACATCAGAGCTGATAGCATACCATCCATGCCTCTCTTGATTTAGGGTTTAACCTTTCCAGGTGGGTTATGATCCATATATTTCTTTGCATTTCAGCCGTATAACAGAAGTAGGGGAAAGGCAATGTAACTAGGTGAAGCTTCATTCCTTCGAAAAGGCTTGTCTCCTTCTCAAGATTAGAAATTCCAGCAAAAAAAGGGATGTGAACCTGACTGTTAAAGGTCTCTGGAGTCCCTTATATTTTGATGAGGAAGAGGGACCTCCTTATAATCTACTCTGTCTGAGGACCATTGATTTTGTAACAGCCTCAAACTGATGAATGAGAAGGAAGGATGGATGCAGGGCATATCTTCTCTTCAGCAACATCTCCAGCGAGACTGAAGAGCTGCAGTCTTCCTTAACAGACTGTGTGCAATACCTCACTAAACAAAACTACAAACTTACAAATATTCTTACCCTTGTACCCTGTACAGCAGATCATATTTTCCTGATGCACAAAGAATGTGTGTTTTGGGCAGAGAAACCCCTTTCAGTTTATAGTTTGTTTGCATCCCTGAGTCGTAATCCCCTGCCCAAGAAGATCCACACTTCCCTATCCAGACATGGACTGTAGTGATGCAGAGCTTTAACAGAAGCACTTGCTGGCATCCAGTATCACAGCAGTGGAGGTTTTGAATTACCAAACCTGTTTGCTGTACGTACATCAGGATTTGTTGATTAGTGGGCAAATCTGCTGAAAGTATCAAGGGTTTGCTAGTCTCTGAGCTGAGAGACACTGTGAAGATGTATACCTACATATTCTACCACTGGCCTGCCTGTGGAGCGACTGACATGTAATGCCAAAGACTCAGTGTGCTTTGCAGCAGAAGTCAGCATTGCAAGCCTCTGGCACTCCTGGCTGCACTTTATGCCCTTTACAAAGAACGTCAAGGATACTTTTGTAGACAATCCCACATTGCATTCTTAGAGTAAAATGTAGGTGTTTTTTCTGCTACATCAGAAAGTTTGGAATTTGACTGAAGAGCATTCCAGTCCTTTATAATTATATCAGCATACCTAATAAAATTGCCTGTCCTCATCTTGAGTATACCTACTAACATCTCCTGTCCTCCTAACTACATCTAGTAACATATTATTGAGTACTGTTTAATTGATATCATTTGCCCATCTCTTTATACAAGATCAGTCTCACAAACAGAGTTTATCAACAACTCTCCTCTTCATATTTTTTCAGCATTTATTCACATTTTTATAAAGATGAGACTCTTGATATCCCCTGGCAGTGGAAATTTGCCTAGTCTCTGAAATTTAAATATATTTTTTTCTACTTGGGAGCAATATTCCTTTCTCCTAAACTATTGTGTATAATTTTAGGAGGGTGATAGTTTTCAGCACTTGCCAGCATGTTTCTGTGTACCTAAGGTGCCATCTGACTGAGTAGTAATTTGAGCATTGAGTGCTACTAACTAGTGAAGTGAAGCATAAGCCCTGATTTGTACCATTCAGTAAAATAGTCTGAAAACAAATAGACTTTATTTACATCACTCTTTTTAACGAGTATCTATACAGGAGGAAACCTGTAAGTTGGCACTGCTAATGTCCTATTTCTATACACCCTGTCCTGTTGCTGCACTCTATGATATGTTAAACATACATTGTATAACACATAACATGGCCAATAACTACTTAAGTTTGAATCAGAGCTTCCATAGTGATGGCAATTGTTGAAAAGAAGTGCATAGTAAGTTGGTGGAGCTGCATTATGGGGTCAGTTGGCATTAGACATACTCACTGGAGACTCGGGGTATCAGGCAGCATATGATCAGAGTGGCTGGCATTACAGGAGGCATGTACAAACCTGCTAGAAGCAATACATGTTCATGCATGCAAAGAGGTGCCTCATTGCTACTAGATGGTGTAACAAGCCACAGAGAGCCAATACATCACCATGCCAAACCAGTTCATGATATAAATGGGCAGGAAAGTGGAGACAGGAGAACCAGAAAAAGGAAATCTCACAAGGCTAACCAGGAATAACTGGTGGTAGACGAGAATGGCATTTATTTTGCAGGAGAGGCTCACATTTTTTTCATATAAAAGGAGTAGGGTAACACGAGGAAGACAGTAAGGGATATTGTTGGAGGGAGATAGGAAGAAAAGAAGGTTACAGGGATGGGCAAACAAATATAAAATGCATGCAGAGACAGGAATGGCATTGACAAAAAAAGATCAGACAGAAATAGTTTTGACAGCTTATGATGGGGAGGACTGGACAACAAACAAGGTATGGAGAGTGACACACAAGATGAGAGAACATGTGGATGTGGGTAGGGAAGGATATACTGTGGATGTCACGCTGTCCTAAAGGTCAGTCCACATAGACATCAGTCTCCTCCATGACTGTTGTCATGTACAAGCCATGACTCTATCAGTCCAGTGATTGCAGCCTGCCAGTTTCATGACTAAAACATTCATGTCAGGAGATGTTCCACCAGTGAGAGGTGGGTAACCAGCCATCAGCACATCACAGATGTCACTAGTCTTTGCATCTGATGCCTGGAATTCACAGAATAACCTTCAGGGCTACTACCAGAAAAGAAGCTTCTGTGCCCTTACTCAGTAAGGGCCACAGAGGTCATCAATGAGCCATACAAGTTGCCTTCAGCAAAAGGTGACCTCCATCTTCCTGCTGAGAGGCAGGCATGGTGACCACTGGCAACCCAGCACCAGTGGAGTCAACTGAAGTAGGCTGGGGTGACTACTGCCACTACTCTGCCATCACTGCACCTAGTCCAACAGAAGATAAGAAAAGAAAAGTAAAGCAAAAAGAGAACACATTATTATATACCTATATTGCGCATGTTACTCTTAAAGTATGTGTGTAGACATATATGTGTATATATATATATATATATATATATATATATATATATATATATATAGAGAGAGAGAGAGCGAGAGAGAGAAAGGGCTATATATATGTATACAAATAAATAAAAAACTACACCACACAAATGAGAACAAATTGTATAACTAAGAAATAAAAGAAAAAGACCCCCTCCCCCCAAAAAAAAACAGACAAGGTCTGTGCAGAACTCCATTGGAAATAAGCATTTATTCCCTTTCTATAGAGGACTTTTTCAGGCTTAAAATAATTCCAACTCCAAATTTATATGTCTGTCTATTTATTTATTGACATTTATGTACCAGGAAGGTTTGACTGAGCAGATATGTCCTTTTTCAGCAGGGGCCCTGGGAGAAAGCTCCAAAGTATCATATTTAACGTAATCAATATTTACAATAACAAATTTTATAATGAAGTTTCAGTGAATACATAACAGAATAATCAGTATAACAAAATTTGTATTTATATTCACAGACATTAATGTGCAAGCATTGTATTGCGAATTTACAAATAGAAGATTGGTGTATAAGATAGGTAGGAGCGATTTAAGTAATACAGTAGAGTGAGGTATTAGAGGACATAAGCAAGTTTAAGTGTTAATAGATGAGTGGTTGTGCTAATTAATAAGTAGTTTAAGAAGTACACAAATTGAGGTATTAGAAGGGGATAAGCAGGTTAAGTGATTTAGCGCTTTAGAGGGAGGTATAAGAAAGGTAATGAAGGATGTTAAGAGATTTAGCTCCCAGATAAGGAGCAGGTACAAAGCCAGGAGGCAGAGAGGAATTATTTTAGTAATGGTTTGAAAAGATGAAGGTGTGAGATAGACCTGATTGAAACAGGAATTTTGTTCTAGCTACAGTATTAAAAATGAGACTGACCCCTGCATCCCTTTGAGGTTTGTAGATGATAAGCAATTGTTTATCATTTGATTAAACAGGATGGTTTGGAACCGTGGTGGTGGTGCTGCGGTAGCGTTGTCGCCTCACAGTATGACGTTGTCCTGTTCGATTCTCAGCTAGAGCATCTTCTGTGTGGAGACATGCATGAATGGGCATACCTTAGTTGAAGGTTGTGTGTCAGAGTTGGCAACTCGGCACGTAAAAATCTACTGCCAATCATTAGCGGACTGGAGTTCCGCTGTGGCGACCCCTAACCGAGAAAAGCCGAAAGACACAACAACAACATTGGAGTATGGGGCTAATTGTTGGGCAGGCAGATAGGATATGGATGATATTGTTGGTAAAGATGAGCTGAGCATAAAATAGGTGGTGAGGAGTTTTGAGCCAGCCAGTTAAATGTGTTTAGTGTTAAACTATGGTGGGTCTGGTAAGGTTTGTTGCAAGTGAATCTGATGACTTAGTTGTAGCATTGTTCACATTTAGGACTAGTTGAGGCTTGCTGGCTGGTCATGATAGCAGCTCCATATAGGAGATAGGGTAAGAGGTCAGTGGCAGCTAGAGTTACTTTGGTAGAGTTTATATTGAATTTCTTTATGTAGGGTACCTATTTTTTGATGAGTTTTCTTGACATTTTTGTGGGTATGTGAATCAAATTGTCGTTTACCATGCCAAGTAGTTTTGTATGTGGGGTAACTTCAATCATGGTGTTATGTGAGGAATACATTTTAAAGTTGTGTTTTTTCCATGGAAATGAGGTTTTGAAAAAAAGGAGAAGTAATTTAGATTTTTTGGGGATTTAGTAGCAGGTGATTATCCTGTAACCATCTTTCAGCAGAGTTAAAGGTTACTTGAATAATCCTCTGAAAATGTATAACTTTATAGGAAATGCATATTATGGTAGAATCAACAGTGTATTATATGAGGGAAACTTGCTGAGAGGATTTATGTGGCTTGTTACTGAATGTATTGAAAGAGTAGTAGGCCAAAAATGGAGCCCTGTGCTTGCCAGTATTGACAGGAAAGTAGGGAGAAAAGGTGGAGAGCCATTTAAAAGACTAGTATCTATCAGTTAAGTAGTTGTTAAACAATAGTAGTGTGGATTGTGATACTCCAAGGGAAAACAGTTTGCAGGAGTGTTTGGTGAGGGACTAGATCAAAAGCTTTAGAGAGACCAAAGAATAAACAGAAAACAAGTTTGCCTTTATCACAAGCTTTGTTGATAGTATCTGTGGAGGGTAGTAAGGCCGTGGTAGTGCTATTGGTGGGTCTAAAACTATGCTGTGTGGGGGTTAGAAGCGTTTCCTGAAGGATGTGTTGAAGACGTTACTTGTGAATGCACCTCTCCAGAAGTTTTGACAAAGGGGATAGTACGGCGATAGGTCGTAATTTGGTTATATCAGATGAAATTCCTCCTTTATGAAAGGAGATGATGAAGATTTTTTTTTTCTATAGAAAAGGAACTCCATTAATTAGATCAGACAAAGGATTGACTATAGAACTGGCAGCAGCCAGCTTAAGATGTTCTTCTGAGAGATTTTATGGTGAAGAAGAAGTGGGTTTCAGTTTAAAAAGTAGTGAATTGATGTAGAAGATTGTGATGGGTTTAGGGAGAAATAGGGGGTGTCTGGTGTCTGAGGAGAAAGCATTGATTAGGAGGAAAATTTTAGAAAGGGCTTTAATGCTGTCTACAAAATGTGTGTGTTAAACTGAGCAGATATTTTGGAGGGAGTGTTATTTGGAGCAGGATAAGGAGTGGTAATGGTTTTAGGGTAGAGAATATTATTAATAGAATAGAATATTTTTTTTATGGATGGAACACTGACTTAGTAAGGGGTTACTGTAGTAGATTTTCTTGTCTTCATTAATCTGTCGTTTAGTATCTTTATGTAGTTCGTTAAAGTGTTGTAGATTTAGGGAGATCTGTGTTTTAACCAATCTTTCCAAGCCATATCTCTTTCATGCATTAGGTGCCTTTATTTTTTATTTCTTGTTTGTTCTAGTTGAAGCCAGGCTATTGAGGGTTTTCAGCAAAATTGTGTTGAATTTGTGCATAGCTTAGCTGAGTGAAATATTTTTCAGGATAGACCAGTTAAAGCTTAGGATTCTGTTAAATGTATCAGGGTTAACATTCCTGAGGTTAGGGGAAGGTGTAACTAAATGTTTGACAGTGATGGGTACTGACTCTATGTGCATATATAAGGAAGTGATCACTGTGGGAGTCAGAGGATGCCATTGGAGACATACTTAGTGGAATTAGACACCATCATCCACACAAGAAACGAGCCACAGTTTTTGGGATAGTTATAATTTGTGGTGGAGAAAATGAGTTGTGTCAAGCCATATAGGTTGAGGTTAGTTTATGGTATTTTGTGGAAGTAATCTGCCAATTGAAATTAACGTCACCTTGGATTATCTATTCATTAGAAATTGTATGTAAGGTCCAGTTTAGGTTGTTTTCCAGGGTTGTAGCATTATTGCCTGGGTAAATATAGATACTATAATACATAGTTTTTTTTTATAGTTGTTTCGTTTAAGATGTGAGATGAGAAGTTTGGTGTTATGAACTTTGAGAATAGCTTTATTATAGGGTTGGAGCTTATGTGTATTACAGCTTTCAGGCTGTAAAACACTTTGTGATCTTATACTTCTTCTCTTTCTAGCTTTTGGCACATTTGGGGAGCTAAAGCTATAAACATTGCAAAGAGTTATAGTTAGGTCCCCAAACATGACTGTTTGTTAATGTATTCTTAAAACGGATTCAAGAAATTCACTTTTCAAGCTTCATTCTCAAAGTGATTCTCTTTATTCCTTTTCTCATACATTAAGAAATTGGTTATGATTGCTGACCGAAACATACTCCTCTATTTAATAGATAAAATGCTACTAATCAAACAAGTTATTTTAGCCTATAGAATCTAGAGTTGAGAGTCCAAAATATATAGTGTTACCACCTGTCACTGTACCGACTTATGGTACCACTTATCCTGAGCTTCTCATTAAATGGCAAAAGTTAAATTTAGAGGCTAGGTATGGCTATATGAGATTATTGATTGAACAATATATGTTGATTGAGGATGGGGTAGCCGGTGAAGCAATAGAATTACAGCAAAAGCTTTCATTGTTTTTTTTTTTTTTTTTGAAAGAGGAGTATGATGCATTTATGAAGGACTTAGATGTTAAAGTGTCTACTTGAATGCAGACTTTTACAAAATAAGAAGAAGAAATTAGAGCAAGAGTGCTGTGATTTCCAAAAAGGTAATGTGTTCTCATGGCCAAGAGACACAAAGGAACCAATCCACACACAGAATCAAGGTCCACCCCCTTCAGCCATTCATTCGAGACCTAAACAACAAGTCACCACCTCCTTGATGACGACTCGAAAGGAAGTACGTAACTGAGAAGGGAATGCTCAAATAAAAGATACAGGGGAATTTTCCCATATATGAGAATACCAGCTGCTTAGCTTGGTGTTCCAGTCGGGAGCTCTGCAGCATATAGAATCTTTACCCAAAACAAATGAAGTTTTAAGCCCACTATCGAACCAAGAAGTGAATGTGACCATGCAGGGACCCATTAAACATATTTTGTCTGTACCTACAGCAGACGTGAGAAGAAAAGAAAAAGAAGATACGCCGACTGTGTCTATGGAGACATCGTTTTTTTGTTCATTCCCCTTTCCTGTAAGAGATATACAAAAGTCACATTGGCCTCCGAACCGAGGCAACAAGGAACGGAAACCATCAGGAGAACCCTCGGAGCTTCAGAAAAGACTACAAAAACAAGTGAGTCAGACTTAATAATTAACATTAAACATTATGAGTTAAAAGCAGCTGAGAAATCGTTGTTGAGCAAAGGGCTTTCCTTCATACCCTCGAAAGGGACAGATATGGTTGATTTTGTTTTGGACACTAAATTATTTACTAGAAATGTAGCCTTGAAATTGTTTGATGGCAGTCATTCCAATAATTTTAATTTGTTTAAGAAACCAGTTATGTTTATGCCTCCCACACACCCTTTACTCGAAGCTTTCGAGCAGGCCTGTGAGAGGGATTTTTTTTAAAGTTATCTGAACACAGTAATAGGAAATATAAGCAGAAGTTCCACGATCTTAATAAAAATGAATATGAAGCACTTTTAAATTTACAGTGGAATACTGACATTATCATCAGACCAGCTGACAAAGGCGGAGCTGTGGTGATGAGGGATAGTGTTTTTTATGAGAATAAAATGTTGAATTTCTTAGAAGAAACTGATACATATAAGCGGTTGAATAATGAACAGTTGAACAGGGTCATTAAGAAAGTTCACAGTGATCTTTATGATTTTTTAATGTCTAATATTATAACTAGTGATTTATATAAGTAATTTTTGGTTGAGGCACCATGTGTTCCAACTTTTAGAGGTCTCCCCAAGGTTCATAAAAATCATTATGATCCCCCAATGAGACCTGTTGTCTCAAGTTGGGGTTGGTTAACTGAACCCCTTTCAATATACATGGAGAGACAGTTAAAGCAAGTAGTAGATGTGACTGACACTATTACTAAAGATACTCAACATTTTTAGAGAGCCTCTTACAATATGTGTTCTCTGATAGATATAAATCTACAGTATTGTTTGTAACATTAGATGTTGTTTCTCTTTTTACATAAATACCCAATGACATCGGCCTAGAATATCTCAGAAAGGAGTAGTTAAAGAGAAATAATGAGATGTATGATGCTGTTGGAGTTAATCTTAGAAAATAATGTATTTTCTTATGAATCCTGCTATTATTTACAAACTAAGGGTGTGGAGATGGGAACGCCATGTGAGAACTCATATACCAACCTCATCATGGCACATTAGGAACAGACTTATATTTTTGATACTTAATATCAGAGTTTCATCCAATACTATAAAAGATTCGTTGCTGATGTCTTCCTGATATGGGAAGACACAGTAGAGAACTTAGAAACATTCATCAATTATATTAATGGAATGACAGAGTTCTTAGAATTTGTAGGGAGTTGGTCAGATAGGGAAATATATTTTTTGGACATGATGATTAATAAAGAAGATAATGAGATTTCGACACCCGTTTATAGGAAGAGTTGTAAAAAAAAACAATCTTTTACATCGTAGTAGTATGCACCCCCGCATATCTACAAGAATGTAGTTACAGGTCAGGATTTGAGAGTCTCAAGGTTGAAAAATAAAACAACGGATCCACCAATAAGTGCCACACCACAAACTCATGTAACCGGGCAATAAATGAGCAGCTCTACGAACCCAAAAGAACAGCTCTACAAATCCAAAAAAAACCCAGCTGTACGAACCCAAAAGATTCTCAGTTCACGATAAGTATTCACAAACAATACAATGTAATGACAGCCGAATGCACATGAAACATAAAATTCACACCAGTGGAGTTAAGCGCTTTCACCCAAAAACATATGGGCTTCATCAGAACAACTCCTAACAAAAATCTAGATCCTTAAATACAAATATTGGTGCCAAAAAAATGGTTTGAATTTGTAAACACTTTTAAAGCCACAGTAACATATGTTACAATTCACTTTCTTATTACACAGCCATAATATAGCGGCTGCCTCTTATAAATCCTGTGAATACCAAAAATGTCATATTATGAATTAATGCATAAATAAACCTATCATAAAAAACTATCTAATAAAATCTATCTGATAAAATCTATCTAATAAAATCATGCCAATTAGACATAAAAATATATATGCACCATGGTGTAAAATTCCATTAAGAAATACTGTCTAATCCGATATACTGCATGTGAAAAATATATACTATCTAATAATGAACAAAATATATGATTACTACTACTATAAAATTTCCTAATAAAGTCATAAATAAATACATATTAAATACATAACAACACAAAAGTTAAAATATGGTAACCTATGTTACCTGACAACTAAAATCATAACCTGTTGTGTGTAAATTGTTTATCGTGTAATCTCCAAGATGGGTTTAAGTGGGATGTGATAATTTAGTCCAGGTGGAGTGGTCGCATCTAAATAAATTTGCTACCATACTTCCTTGTAACTTAATAATCTTTTATTATTGTCCCCCTAGGGTCTGGTTTAATAATATCCAATATGGCAAATTTAAACTGATGTGTACTATCATTTTTCTCAATATGTCTGTATAATGCATTGGTATTATCTTTTGTTCTAATACTATAAATATGGTCATAAATTCTCTTTTTAAAACATCTTTCAGTTTTTCCCACATAATAGCTAGTGCAAATATTACACTTAGCCATATATATGATCATTTTAGTATTACAATTCCCTGTTTTGAATCTAACTATTGTATTATGTCCATTCTCTAGTCTTAAATTATTTTTTTCCATTATGTAACTACATTGGTTACAAGCTCCACATTTCTTACTGTGTGCTTTGTTTCCTCTCGTAGTATTCTTAACCCCTCCATGATAACGTTCTATATATTGTTTAATATTTTGTCCCATTTTGTAAATAAAATTTGGTTTAGTACCCATTATTTCTAATAAGGTACTATCACCCGTAATTAAATACCAATGCTTATACATTAGATTTTTTATCTCTTCTACAGCTAAGTTATATTCTATAACGCAAAATCTTTGATAAGGACTGATATTTTTGTACTTTCTATGTACTTTCTGTTTAAACAATACGTCCACTCCTATACCTAATAAAGGTCTAAATTTTTTGTCCCATTCCTGAATAATGTACCGTGTCACATTATTTAACATATCTATAGGATAACCTCTTTGTAAAAATAAATTAGTTATAAATTTCAGTTCTCCTAACATATTGTCATATTCTGAGGTCGTCCTTGCAGCCCGTATACATTGCCCTTTAAATACATTATATTTAACCTTATCTGGGTGGCTACTGCCATACTCCAAATAATTATTGGAGAAGGTACTTTTACGATGTATTCTTGATTTAACTTTACCTCCCTGTTGGTATATAAATGTCTCTAAATAGGCCACACCCTCAGGGCTATAGGTGTGTGTAAATTTTAAATACTCACTACTATTATTAAGGAAAGTAATAAAAGACTGGAGAGTATTCATATCACTTTCCCATAATATATATATATATATATATATATATATATATATATATATATATATATCATCCAGGAATCTAGAATAGTATTTAATACAATGATAATATATACTAGGGAACAATGTAGTATTTTCCCAGTCCAGCATGACTAGGTTAGCATATATAGGGGCACAAGCTGCCCTCATAGCTACACCCCTAGTCTGCTTGAAATACTATCCTTCGAAAAATATATAATTATTGTCTAACACTATAGACATAATTTCCAAAATAACACAGATTTCATCCCATTTAAAATTAGAGTATTTAATAATACTGTTGGAAAAAGCTTCTAAACCTTCGTCCCTGGGGATACAAGAAAACAAATCAACTACGTCTATAGTAACAAAGACAAAATTTTCATTCCAGATGTTAGTGGGATAACTACTCAAAAATTCTCATGAATCTTTGACCATGTGAGGTACAATGTTATATATATATTTTAACTTTGTATCAATATATTTTCCTAGTGGAAAGGTCTTAGATTTGCTTCCTGAGACTAGTGGGCTGAAAGGGTGGGTTGGAGGTGTCCTTATGTACTTTAGGTATACCAACCAAAGTAGCAAGTTTGGGATTTTTCACTTTTAAATAGTTGTACAACTCACTAGTGATTCTTCCATCTATCAAATATTCCTCAAAATAAGAATCAATTCTTTGGTAGGCAATATTAATCTCATTTAATGATTTAGTTTCATAATTTCCTAAATAGTGAAGAATATCATACATTTTTTTTATATATTCGATGTTATCATACAGGACAACCCCCCCCCCCCTTATCAGGCTTCATAATCCTAATGTTGTTATCCTTTTGTAAACATCTCAATTTTTTTTCTTCTTCTTTAGTTAGATTACTATTATCTGTAATTCTTTTAAACTCATTATATCTCTGATAATTTCCCTGGTCGCTACTTTTTCATAAGTGTCGACTCTGGTTTGGTCTTTCTGATCGACTTGGGAGTATTCTGTTAGAGTCTCAAGGTTGATGAGTCAAGATACTAGAGTCCAGACTACTGTCAGGAATCTAGAAGATGAATTTTTAGGAAGAGGATACTCTAAAAATGAATGCAGGACATTATATGATGATAATGTCATAGATAGAAAAGGGAAAGGAAAACTATTTATTAATAGAAATAAGATGAACAATCAAAATAAGGTTACAAATGAGGTAGCCTATAAAGAGGCATTGGATGAGATACATCAGGTCAGGATGATTGTTCCTTTTTCAAATAATAATAAAGCGATACAGGAAGTTATTAATAAAAATTAGACCATCCTGACTGTAGATGAGAAGATCAAGAATATAGCAGGTACAGCACCCAAGTTCACATATAAGAACAGCAAATCTTTAAAAAGGCTGTTATGTTGTGAAAACAAAAGAAGTAATAGACCTCAGTCAATAAGGAAAGGGACATTTCCATGTAGAGGTTGTAATCAGTGCTCATATATGGCCTGTATAAATACATTTATACACCCAGATACTAAAATGATTTGCACCTTTGAACATTATGCATATTGTAAATCCCATGATCTGGTGTATTTGGCTGTATGCACACCCTTTTATGTTGGGAAAACGAATAGAACTTTAAGGGAACATGTGAGAGAACATGTTTATGCCATTAATCGTGAAGATGAAAACAATGCTTTGGCTAAACACATTATAGGAATTGGCTTTTCCCATAGGTTTAAGTTTCAGGTTATTGAACTTGTTAATAGGAGCATTAGATTAGGAAATTTGAAAAGTTATACTGAGAAAGAAGAAATCAAATGGATTATTAGGATGCAAGCAGACAAGAATAGTGGACTTAATGATAAAGTATCCTTAAAGCACTTTTTATTAGACAGGCCTTTGCAACATTGACATTCTCATATGTAGTGATGTATATACTGTTTTTGTTTTTATTAGAGTTTATAGCATATAAGCACATATAGATGTATGTTTTTATTTTTCATAGCTTTGATGTTAGCATCATAGCTAGGTGGTTATTAATGAATACAGGTTCTTATTTATTTATTTATTTATATAATTACTATCATAATTTTTTTCAGATTGTATAACTCAAATGTCTCAACTGAGTCTGTAAACTTTTTTAAATGTGTATTTTTGTCATGTTTGCTTTTGTAACTACCTTTGGAGCTTTTCTCTCCGGGCCTCCGCTGAAAATGGACATGTATCCAGTTGGACTATCTCGGTCAAAAAATATAAAATAAAATAAATAAATAAATGTATTTGTTTACACATGCCCACACACACACACACACACACACACACACACACACACACACACATATATATATATATATATATATATATATATATATATATAGATTCCTATTACAAGAACGAAAGTTCACTACTTTGAACTTGTAATAGGAAGCCTCACTTTTGCGAAAGTTCACTACAAGCTACTTTATTGTTGCTTTTTTTAAAGCTGTCTCGCTATGTTAAACTCCTTTAACATAGCAAGACAGTTTGTAAAAAGCAACGGAGATCTTTCTTTCTCTGTTGCTTCCACACACAGCTCTGATGTACTGCATAAGCATATGCATGCGCAGTACATCAGAACTGCCGCAGAATAGCAGACAGCTGCGGAAGGGCAGCAAGTAGGCATTATACAATGCCATTCACTCTCATGACCAAACCATACCAACTGTGGGTAAATCCAGCATTACCCACACCCAGGCGTGGGTTATTGCTATATTATTTTTTGTTATTAAAGCGTCTTGAACTGTGGTGTGCCTTAGATATTTTTTTTTTCAGTTGGATATTTTCTTTGGTATCGAGGCACTTTATCCTTTGGCTAGTTATTGGATATATATTTGTGATTTTATACTTCTTCTCTTTCTAGCTTTTGGTACATTTGGGGAGCTAAAGCTATAAACACTGCAAAGAATTATAGTTAGGTCCCCACACATGACTGTTTGTTAATGTATTCTCAAAACGGATCCAAGAAATTCACTTTTCAAGCTTCATTCTCAAAGTGATTCTCTTTATTCCTTTTCTCATACATTAAGAAATTGGTTATGATTGCTGACCCAAACATACTCCTCTATTTAATAGATAAAATGCTACTAATCAAACAAGTTATTTTAGCCTATAGAATCTAGAGTTGAAAGTCCAAAACAAACATAGTGTTACCACCTGTCACTGTACCTATTTGGGCAGTTGCCTTCTGCAAAAAAAAAAAAAAAACAAGTGTCGACTAATAGCTGCATAAAACAATTATCTTGTATCTGAAACACCTTGATATACTATGACATAACAGAAACAACTCAAATTTTACAATAGCTTTTATTATGACAAAATGCGAATTCCAGCCCTTTGATTTAGTCATTGATTGATATAGTTTATTCTGCAATATTTTACACTGCCATTAAAAATGTCCCACTTTGGGCAGCTGGATAGGTGACAACTGTATGGACATAGCTTCCCATTTCTATATGAGCTTGTTTTTGATCAGTTAGTTACTTAACATTTTAAAGTCCATAAAATGAAAATAATCTGATTTAGAATAGCAAATAAAAATGTGTCCCTTTTGTTTTCTTAAGGTCATAGTGTTAACAAACCATTTATTTTTGTTCAGGGTCTTGAATGAATGACTGAAGAATTAACATTGATTTTTGATAACAGGATGGTGATTAGTTTATATTTCTAAAGTAGAAATTAGGAAATAACCTGCTATAATACTATTTCACAACATAGACTAGAGCTTGGCTGGCAAAATGATAATAGTTTTTTAGAGAATGGATGAACTGTAGATCGGCAGTCTGATTGGAGAATCAATGTTCTCCAGCAGGGAGTTAATCTACAGGTAATGCCCGCTGAAAAACAAGTTCACTGCTTCATGACAGCATATCAATCTGCTGTAGAGCTCGGACTGAAAGTACCCTAACAATGATCATTATTCTACGCTCACTAAGCAGCGCTTTTGCTGTTTAGCGAATGTAAAATAATTATAAAAAAAAAGAAAATTAAAAAAAGTGTGCTTGTGTGTGTTTATGTCTGTGTGCTTGAGTGTATGTGTGTATGAGAGTAAGAGTGAGATCGAACAAGCTCTTATTTTACACATATAATAAGCAGCGCTTTTGCTTTTAGCGAGTGTAAAAGTAAATGAAACATAAAAAGGTGTATGTGTGCTTATGTTTCTGTGTATTTGACTGTACACATGCTGACATGCATAGAAGTGGAAGCGTGTATGTGTGGCATGCGTGCGTTAGAATGACAGGACGAGTGAGATCAAGAGAACATTGACAGCAACAGTAAAGAGGGTTGCATACCTTTCAACCTCTTAGCTCAAAAAATTAAGATAAAGCCTAAAATAAATGGGAACAAAGGCTCAAAAATAGGAACAATTTTTAAATATTGCTCTTATAAAACTAGAAAGTTGCTTAAATAACAGGATTTGTATTAGCGTGAATTTTCTGAAGGAAATAAATTCTCAAACTCAAATGTATGTCATTATTTAGTGACTTCAGTCCCCAATGACTGGCAGCAAACCACACATTTTAGGAGTAAGACACCAAAACATGAAGTAAATATATGGATATTTTTAACACGTTATATTTTGGATGTAAAATACTTCCACTAACACCATTTACATACACTACAGCAAGTATGAAACATTAGGTGGAGGAACTATTTTACATCAAAAATATATTAAAAAAATATAGTAGTAAAAAAACAAATAAGTAAGTAAATAAAACAACAATTTTACAGGCAACCCATTTTCTAACCGCAATAATGCCCTCCAAGGTGTGTGTGATGCCTTCGGTGTCGGGCCTCATAATACCCCTGGTCTGGTGTTATTTACACAGTAACACACACCCTGTTGGTCATTATTGCTTGCATATTTCCAAATTAGAGATTAGAAAACAACCTACCTAAGTAGTACTTCACAACAGAGGAGAGACTTTGACCCTTTCCCACCACAGTGTGTCATTTAATTGAAAGGAAAAGGAACTAGGACTATAATTTCTTCCCTTCTCAGTAAAACATATTTAACCAACAGATTGCAAGGTTGTTATGTGTACTTTTCATTTAAAAGTTTTCAGTTAAAATAATGCAAACATCAAGTCAGTGAAAAGTACTCATCATCGGTCTTCTTAATAAGAAACAATAAAGCAGCTTGTAGTGTTTAATGTGAGACACAGAACAGTGTAGATCAGTATACTGGGAATCTCCTAATTACTGTTAGACAGCCTTGGTTAGTAAAGCTAACAAAAGTGAAGGTGAAAGCATTGTAAAAAGCACACATTAAGAAAACAAAAAATGATTTCAGTCATACTCTCAACTGTCCAGATTTTCCCAGAATGTCCAGATTTTTACCTCCTAATTTTCAGTCTGTTCCTCATAAAATTTGTGATTTCTGGAAAATGACTGAGGACTGAAGTCACTAAATGATGATAAACATTTGGGTTTCCGACTTCATATCCTCCTGAAAAATGAAATGAAACATAGGATTATTAGCAGAAGTAAAGTTATAGCAGAGGAAAATCAGGAAGAATAAATTGAAATAGAAGAAATGGCTGATGAGTTGAGTAAGTAAAACAAGGAAATGCAGAGGAAATGACATGAAAAACAAAGATGAGCTACTGAAAGAATTATAAGACAAGGAAAAAAACGAAGAAGGTGCAGACACTGAGCATGAAGAACACGACGAAACAATACTAGAGAAAAGAATGAAAATGACAAGAGGATGAACCACCACCATAAAAATGTTTTTCCTTAATTACCTTAAATGTTAATGGCACAAAGTCATGACAGAAAATGTTATTTTATGCTGCTGTAGATAACAATAAGAAAAGTTAATTTGTTTAGTTGATGCAGATTACTATGGTGGTGATGCTGCGGTAGTGTTGTCGCCTCACACATTGTCCTGTTCGATTCTCAGCTAGAGCATCTTCTGTGTGGAGGCATGCGTGAATGGGCATACCTTTGTTGAAGGTTGTGCGTCAGGGCTGGCAACTCGGCACGTAAAAATCTACTGCCAATCATTAGTGGACCAGAGTTCTGCTGTGGCGACCCCTAACCAGGAAAAGCCGAAAGACACAACAACTGTTTGTTTGCAGTCTGATACTTAGCTGTCACATTCCTGGCCACTGTCACTCTGAAGAGCAATTGCCTAGAGCTGAGAGTAAAAAGAAAAATGAAGTGTGAGAAACTCTTTTCAACTTAACAAAGAAAAAAACTTTTGAATTTCTTACTCAGTTAAAGTAATTTTGAAACATTGAATGTGTTTAATCATCAGACTAAATACTGCAAATTTAGTAGAGTGATTAAATTGCAGCAGCACAAACCACTTATATGGGTGGTCTAATCTTCCTTTCAGACTTATTCAGCTTGAATGACACAGAACTGTCCGCACAAGTAGAATTGCCAGCATGATTACGAACATAAGACGATCAGTGCTTTAGGAGTTACGAGTAATTTCACATGGCAAGTAGGTACTATGCTGCCAAAGAAAGCTATATGACCATTAGAACTAGAACAGTGCTCAAAAGTAGTTGCTATTATAATAAATTATGAAAAAATGGAAAGTGCCAAATGAAGTGCATGTTATGGCAGGACTTGTTATGCATATTTTTTGCAAAAGAAAAGTAAGAGATGAAGGAGTAAGCATATTGTATAATATAATTATATCACAGAGGAGAAATGTTTTGAAGCTTATAAGTCATATTTGGTTGGTAATAAGAACACTCACTGGCTAGGAGGCTTTAATTATGAGATAACAGCAGAAAATAATTGTATAGTAGTAGCTGTTAACATGAAATAAATCTTAGACATCTTAATCTTAGAAGATGATTGCTTGAAAAACTTGTGTGGAACAAGATTTACATATGAAAGAAGGGCACTGCAAGCAAATGTATTTTATACATTCGAGAATGTTAATCATGATGTTAAAAGCAATAATTAAGGCTTTTCTGGTCATGTAGCTATAAAGGCTCAAACAGAGAAAAAAGAAAATGGATAGTTTATCATAAGATAATTATAGAAAGATTAAAATAAATATAATCAAGTTTTTGCAATTATGCCAGAATCATAAAGAAATGATGCCTGTCAATAAATAAAATGAAAAGGTGGATTGCCTTGAAAAAAAGAAATTTGCCATGAGTACATAAATGCATTTTGGAGTATAAAGCATAAAGGCAGGATAGAAAAGTATTGTTGCAATGCTACCATGAAAACTGCCAAATAATGCAAGTAAAAATATTTTGCACAAATACTAAGAAATATCTGAATATAATGTAAGGATAATGATTGTGTAGCAAAAGAAGCAGAGTTATAAGCTAGTATTCATACACAAGTTGAGTAGTAAGTAATGCACATTTGCATGAGAATTGATAATCCACGTACTGGTACAAACAGCTATAAATTCATAGTCATGTTGTGCTGCAGTGCCTTGAGCTCAGCTATGCAAAAGAAGACATATACATGTGACTTGTGATAATGTGCAAATGAAATGGGGTAGTAAAATGAGGTCCTTCTTCTTCTTCTTTTGGCTTTTCCCGGTTAGGGGTCGCCACAGCGGATCACCTGCCCGTCATGATTGGCAGTGGAGTTTTACGGTGTTGAGTTGCCAGCCTGGCACCCAACCTTCCTCAGAAGGCACACACATGCACACACTCACACCTAGGGCCAATTTAGAGTGTTCAATCCACCTGCAGCATGTCTTCGGGATGTGGGAGGAAACCTGAGCATCCGGAGAAAGCCCACGTGACCACAGGGAGGACATGCAGACTCCACACAAAAGGCACCCCAGCCAAGGATCGAACCAGAGAACCTCTTGCTGTGAGGCGGCAATGCTAACCGCTGCACCACCGTGGCTGCCGCAGTAAAATTAGGTCCTAATGAAATTAAATGGTATGCAAGGTGAACACAGTCTTGGTTCATAGTTATCTACAGAGGAAAATGTAGATTGGTGTGCACCTGACTATACAAAGGCAAAGAATGCCAAAAATATCATCACTGCTGTCACAAAAGATTGCATGGGCCTTGCATACTATATCACTGTTACTAATTTAAGTGCTGGTTGATTTCCAATGCTGCCAAAAATCTGTCACGATAAAGGGTAGGACCTCACATCCCACCCCGCTGTTATAAAATAATGTAAGAGAGAGATGGAATTTGAATCCCACCAGTGTGACAAAAAGTATGTGAGGTATAGGAGTGGTAGAGCCAAAATTTCGCACCATTGGCATCTATTATATCTGCAAGTGGTGACTGGCCTTAAGAACACATGGTAAATGCGCGCCACTGCTTTGGGTTATGGCTGATGCAGTCTCACACAAATAAGCTTTACACTACCAGCTACAGAACAGGGGTATAATTAACAAAGGATTTCACCTACCTCTGTCTGATTCTGCTATCTTGTAATCTTAGCCAGACTGAGACATAACCAAACTATTTTCTCATGCACACAGTATTATGTTTCCCAGGCGGGTCTGCTGATACATTTACAGTGACAGTACCCCTTTCCTCTATTCATGGCACATACTGTTACAACTACGGTTACTAATCTAATACCAAGATCTCAATTAAGGAACATTTCTACAATGAGGCACTCAAATTTTAATTTATAATAGCTGATAACCAAACAGTCTTCCTTCTAAAGGTCTAGATAGTAACAGTCAAAACAGGTCTGTGAGAATATCCCTCATTAATAAAATAAGACATCAGTCACAATCTTTTACAAATGAAGAAATGTAAACTCTTTACTTTTAAAGGAACTATACATAAAGACAATATTTCAGTCACACGTAAAATAAAATAAAATGGTTCATATTGGAAAACTGATGACAGAAATGATTCTAAATATATCTGTTACTGTTATTTCTAATTGTAGCTGACTGAAGCATTTGGATGAAAATAAAGTTTGACAAGTCCATGATCCAGAAATCATTGGTTTATCTTTCTGTACAAGTTATACTTTCCCAAGCCCAAATAGCAGGCACTGGCAAACAGAAAAATGAACAACAACAGCTCTGTTTTTGTGCACTCCACAAACATTAGACAGATTTTCAAGTCCAAATAATACTCCAAGAGGAACGTAAAATAACTATACCTCAGCATCTCTGTCTCAGTACAATCCACAGAGGTTAGATAGATTTCAGATAAAATTGCAGTATCACCATTGCTATAATACTATCTTCACTAGCTTCTTTATGTGAATTCTGTTTCCCTTTCTGTCTTGTAGACATTAAGGCCATACTTGTCTTACTTGATTAAATTGAAAACATCTGACCCCAAGAACTTAGCATGTAGTGCAATCAGTAACTTCCGCCTTTGCCTACATGGGTTCCCATATACTCTTGCATAGTACTAGGTAAATTCATCTTGTACAGCTGTATCTTGCTTAGAGGTTTTAACTTTTTACCACTTTATTTATCCAAGACACATTCTTAGTCTGTCAACCAAATATTCATGTCTTCAGGCAAAGTACTGAGTGCTTGTTCTGTAATTGTAAGGTCTTTCAACATTTCAAAAGTGGTGTCTTGGCATCCACTCACCTACCTATGAATATTAGGGCTTATTTCTGCAGTGATATCACTGACACTATTTTCTTGTTATCTTCTAAGTTCTCTAAACTTTTGATAAGTTTTAAATGCGAGTTTAAAACATTCTAAAAGGGGATACTCTACTACAGTTAAAACAGCCAACATCTGGCATGTTAATAACAGCATGCATAGCTTTACCTATAAACAGTTACAAAACTTATCCTTTGCCCTTGTTTCAGTTTGGTTTTAGCTGTACACACTTTCAAATGTTCAAACACAGCTGTCAGTGTCATCATCCTCTTTCTCCTTGTACTAAGGAAATAATTTAGTACTGAGCTTGGCATCTGGGGCTGAGTTTTTCCTCTGCTACTCACACAAACTAGGCAAAGCATCATAAGACCCCTGTCATGCTGTCGTTCCTCCCTCTCTTCATATTCTTTCGCCCTGTCAGAAGCTTCATGCTTTTTGAGCTGTCAGTCTTTTTCTTTCTCATGCTCTCACTTTCTTTCCTCTTCTTTGACTTCATGCTGTAACCCTTCACTCCCTCAATGTCTTCAAGCTGTTTCATTCTTTCATCTGCTTCAGTGCATCTCATCTCCCTCTTGAGTTTTACACTGTTTAATTCTAGCTGCATTTTAAGATCATCTGAGGATGCAATATAGGTCATCCTTCAGCTGCACGTTACACAACTAAAGTCACTGTTAGGTAGTCCCCACATGCATGGGACCTTTACCAGCTGTGTCAACAACATCTTGCATTGTGCTTCAGACCTTATCTTGCAAGTGTGCTATATATTCCAACTAAAAAAGTAAAGTAACTACGACGCAGTATATACGCAGCACACACAAACCAACCCATGCAGCAGAACAGAATTCAGTACGAAAAAGATGAAAAATAAGACAAAAAAGAATTCTGATCATGACAAAAATCTTTTTTTAATATGCAGAGCTTTTGAACATAACCACTCTTTCGTAATGCAATGCATGAATAAAGAAAAAACACAAACATTTAAAAAGCAATAAAGAATTTACCCCTGGTCTGAGGAAGTCTCACTATCAGTGAGACGAAAAGCGCTTTACGTTATTTTTGCTGTTTGCTGTTTTTAAATAAAGAAGTGTTCGTATTGTGGACTTAGCTGCTAACTAAGCCTTGGCTTTTTGTGGGCTTGTGCTTGGCTGCTGGGACCTTTCTTTTGCTGCAGTAAGGAGTTTTTGGTTTGGCTTGTGCTTTTACAAACAGATCAATCTTATATGCCTCTTTTTAGAGGTAGTGCTAGAGAATAATGTTTTTATGTTTCAAGATGGGTACTACCTGCAAAAGGTTGTCGTAGCTATGGGCACTTATTGCGCCAGTAGCTACGGCAACATGGTACTAGCTCAGTGGGAAGAACAGTATGTTTTAATAGTACATATAAGTCTTCATTATTGTTCTACAGGAGATTTGTTGAAGATGTGGCTCTGCTCTGGGAAGGGAATGAGAAACAGCTATCAGCCTTTGTTAATTACTTACATACTACTACTTCCTTCTTAAGATTTACTTGCCATGTGTAATATACGGAATTTGTATTTCTAGATGTACAGGTGAAAAAGAGTGTCGATGGAAATCTTGTAACTAGGCTCTATAGGAACCCATGTTGGAGAAATAATATTCTTAAGCATGATAGTAGGCATCCTTCTCATGTCTCTAGGAATATTATGAAAACCCAAGGGATGAGAATCTCTCATTTGAATAATACAGATGTAGGTTTTGTTAATGATCTTTATAGAATGTCTAAGGATTTTGTATCTAGGGGCTATAGAGATAGAGAGATCAAAGGTATGAGAGAAGATGTTATGACTCTGAGGTCCACCTCAGCTCGCCTCTATTTTTCTAACAGGGCTACTGAAGAACACTGTTCTGTAACTAGAAAGCCAGATAGTATGCCATTAGTCTTGCCTTTTGCAAGTGATTTTAGGAAAATTAGGCATGTAATAGATGCTAACTGGGGTATTTTGACCACGGATGACAGGAGCAGAGACATTTTAGGTGTTAAACCTAACTACACCTATAAAAATAAAGTCTTTAAAATGATGGCTTTGTTATATGGATTACAAGCATACTCTAGATGGTATGACTAGTGAACATCTAGTCTCTGGCATTGTTCCTTGTGGAAATTGTAAACATTGTTCATCTATAGAGACATCCAATGTGTTTATACATCTATCCTCTAAACAAAAGTTTGTGTTTGATGTATATGCACACTGTAAGACTAGGAATATTATTTACTTAGCAACATGTACTTTATGTGAAAGTTTCTATTTGGGCAAGACAACTAGAATGTTATACGAGCAGATTCGTGAACATAAATGTTAACATAAGATATAAAAAAGTTATAAGAAAAGTTAACAAAAGGTTTCTATTTGGGCAAGACAACTAGAATGTTATACGAGCAGATTCGTGAACATAAATGTTAACATAAGATATAAAAAAGTTATAAGAAAAGTTAACATAAGAAATAACATAAGATGCACGCACCCAAAACTCTCCTTAGCATGGAGAACATCGATATCTGTGCAGTAACAGAAACCTGGTTCAGGGCTCCCGAGAGCACCCCAGCACTACCAGGTTATACCTCATACCATGCTTTTCGTCCCCAAAACTTGGACCGAACCACAAAAGGAGGGGGAGTATCGATATTCATCAAAGATACCCACACCTCCAGGTTGGTGGCAAAGCACAAAGCATCAGAGACTATCCATGTGCAACTAACAGTGGGTAAAACTGCCTTCCAGTTTATAGCCTGCTACAAACCACCCTCCCAAACCCAGGAACCCCACTCGGCCTTCCAGAGAACACTGGAAAATATGAAGGTCTCTCCATACACCATTATATTGGGTGACTTCAACTACCCAAACATAGACTGGGAGCATTACTCTAGCTCCAACACCCTAGCCCAAAGGTTCCTAGAATTTATAAACTCAAATGCTATGGAACAACTTGTTACCACTCCTACAAGAGGGGAAAACATACTGGACCTGATCATCACCAACATGGGGACTCTATGCTCCAGACCAGAAGTGTATCCCTCACTGGTAAGATCAGACCATAAACTAATCTCACTGGATATTCACATCCCGACCCCACCCCTGCCCAGAAAACCACAGTGAAAAACTTCTCTAAAGCAAATTTCACACTCCTCAAAACCGAGGTGGAATCCTTCAAAGCCCCCGGGCCTGTGGAAAATACGGCCCAGACCGCAGAATCCTTTATAAACGCATTCTATGAACACCTTCAGGAATGCATGGATCATGCGATCCCAAATAAAACCAAGACCCAATCCTCCAAAGGCAGACGTCCTGTCTGGCGGACCCCAGCCATAAACAAACTATACAATAGAAGGAGGAAGCTACTAAATGATAGAGCAAAATCCCAAAAAGGGAAGGCATCACTGATCAGTATTAGCAAAAAAACTACGGGCACTCATAAAATTGTCTAAGCTTCGAGAGAAAAATTGCACAGGACACTAAGGATAATCACAAGGCTTTCTTTAGTTATGTTAGGAACCTGGGTGGTAATTCCCAGATATGCTCAGAATTAGTCCAAAATGACAAAAAATACACCGAACCCACAGACATTGCCAACATCCTAGCTGACAGGTTCAGTGCAAAGTTCTCCCCCCCCCACCAAAAGGGCAAATATCTATCCCAGCAGAGTGCTGCCCCCCTGACATCTCAGATGCTCAGGTAAGAGCCGCCCTCTCCAAAGCAAAAAACACAGCATCAATGGGACCAGACAGTGTCCCGGGCTGCATCCTACATGAACTCCAAGAAGAGCTAAACCCAAACATAAAACTACTGTTCAGTCTCAGCCTTACTACAGGATATGTGCCCAAAGAGTGGCGTACAGCAACAGTGGTCCCTCTCCATAAAGGTGGTGCCTCAACGGATCCTGGAAACTATCGCCCCATAAGCCTGACTAGCTTGGTCTGCAAAGCTATGGAAAGGATCATCATGGACCTCATAAATAAAGATATTGGGGACCTACAGACACTGGATCCTACCCAGTTCGGCTTTGTTAAGGGCAGATCCTGCCTCTTAAACCTGGTTGATTTGTTTGAAACAGTCACCAAGGCCATTGACGAGGGGAAGGTGGTCCACACAGCCTATCTGGACCTCGCAAAAGCCTTCGATACAATACCCCACTCGGGCATTATAGATAAGCTCACCAGCTTAAATATAAACCCCTATGTCACTAGATGGATTGCAAACTGGCTCAAGGACAGAACCCACATGGTTAGATTTGCTGGAGCCATGTCAGACTCCAAACCAGTTACAAGTGGTGTCCCACAAGGCTCAGTCCTGGGACCTCTCTTGTTCAGTATATATTTCTCGGAGGTACAGGCCAACACGGAAGGACTGTGGCTGACTAAGTTCACAGATGACTGCAAACTGGGCACCATAATCGACTCTCCAGCCGACACAAGCATCCTCCAAAAGGGCCTCATAGAAACAGACAACTGGTGCCAGAGCCATGGCCTCAAGCTAAATGCCAAAACGTGTATAGTCATCCCCTTTGGCAAAAACAAAGTGCCCACAAATTACCACATAGGTGGTAATCCATTAAGTCCAACAAACAAACGGCAAAAAACCAAAACTGCTAAAAATGCGGACTGCACACGATAGGAGAGCTGGTAAAACACAGCTTTAATGTTACAAAAACTGATACAAATGTTGATAAAATCCAGGTAATAGTAAGCGCTTTCGGCAAGTTAAAATAACCCGCCTTCATCAGACAAACCACGAGATTGAGTCAAAATGTCTTATACTATGCAATTAAAAACAGTAAACCAATCATGTTAAAATGCATTTGCTAAATGAGGGAAACTCCATGGCAACCTTAAAAGGGCATAACTTCAAGATGCAAATTAAAAACAAGTAAATCATCATTGACAATTGCTAGTAAATAGTGCAATGAATGTAAACAACTGCGTAACAGTTAATTACATGCGTTTCAAGTTAAAGCTCAAGAGTGCCGTATGGCACTAAACATGAAAAGAACGTATATAAGTGCCAAAAGCACACAAAATACTCATAAACTGAATAAAGCTTACAGGATTTAGTATCAAACCCGATACACCCCTGATGCGATGTCTAAGCTAAGGTGTAATAGCTCCAATGGATTACTTGAAACACGAACGCACATTACTTAAATTGTGAATAACAGATAATTTCATCACAATAAGTGAATGCCTAAATCAAAGCAAACTTAAACTTCTAGGCTACGGCGCAGCTCAAATAAACATGCCGGACAGACTGATAAACAGACAGCCCCGGCCATTGGTTTACAACTATTATGTTGCATAACCTGGCCTGCACAAAACCATATAAACGTAAGTGCAAATATAATTAAGAACTATGTGACACTTAGAATGGAGAAGATCTAAAACACAATGATCAGACCAACCTGTGTACAACTTATTGCATGTTACAATTTTTAGAAAAATGATAAAAATATCAATAAAAGTAACCAAATGCACAAACTCCTTAGTCATGGTAGATTTGATAATGAATCGTAAACAATCCAAGGACAATAAATATAAATGTCCATATAAATCAATCAAATGAGACCACAGTTGCTACGAAGAATACTAAACTACACTAATAGGTTATAATATCTACCTATTATAAGATAACCATTTTAAAACACATTTGATTGACAGTCCCTCATTGATGCCGGGGAATATGTGAGCCCTAGTCCTAATCTGCCATAACAATTCGTCAATTTCTAAACAAATTTGCCATGGCCCACCCCTTAAATCCATTTCTCTTTGTTGTAATACAAGAAATTGGAATGCATGACCTGTAAACTCTAAATTTTCTAAAAATTGTAACATGCAATAAGTTGTACACAGGTTGGTCTGATCATTGTGTTTTAGATCTTCTCCATTCTAAGTATCACATAGTTCTTAATTATATTTGCACTTACGTTTATATGGTTTTGTGCAGGCCAGGTTATGCAACATAATAGTTGTAAACCAATGGCCGGGGCTGTCTGTTTATCAGTCTGTCCGGCATGTTTATTTGAGCTGCGCCGTAGCCTAGAAGTTTAAGTTTGCTTTGATTTAGGCATTCACTTATTGTGATGAAATTATCTGTTATTCACAATTTAAGTAATGTGCATTCGTATTTCAAGTAATCCATTGGAGCTATTACACCTTAGCTTAGACATCGCATCAGGGGTGTATCGGGTTTGATACTAAATCCTGTAAGCTTTATTCAGTTTATGAGTATTTTATGTGCATTTGGCACTTATATACGTTCTTTTCATGTTTAGTGCCATACGGCACTCTTGAGCTTTAACTTGAAACGCATGTAATTAACTGTTACGCAGTTGTTTACATTCATTGCACTATTTACTAGCAATTGTCAATGATGATTTACTTGTTTTTAATTTGCATCTTGAAGTTATGCCCTTTTAAGGTTGCCATGGAGTTTCCCTCATTTAGCAAATGCATTTTAACATGATTGGTTTACTGTTTTTAATTGCATAGTATAAGACATTTTGACTCAATCTCGTGGTTTGTCTGATGAAGGCGGGTTATTTTAACTTGCCGAAAGCGCTTACTATTACCTGGATTTTATCAACATTTGTATCAGTTTTTGTAACATTAAAGCTGTGTTTTACCAGCTCTCCTATCGTGTGCAGTCCGCATTTTTAGCAGTTTTGGTAATCCATTAAGTACAGAAGAAGTAATTAGGGACCTGGGGACCCAAGTTGATAGCAATCTCTCATTTGACAACCACATGGCCAAAGTGGTTAGAAAAACATTTTATATAGCCCACCTAATCATGAAGGGATTCACATCTAGATCAGGGGAGGTCATCGTGCCTCTTTACTCATCCCTCATCAGGCACATAATTGAGTACAATACCCCTTTTGGGATGTACCTTACTAGACACCTGCAGCAACTGGAAAGACCCCAAAAGTACCTCACCAAGAGGATCAAAGGGCTCAAACAGATGCCATATGCTGCCCGGTTAAAGAAACTCTAGCTCTACTCAGTGGCATACCGCCTGTTCAGAGGCGATCTGTGCCTGACGTATAAAGCCATGTCCAACCCGGAATTAATGGACATGCTGCACCTCAGACAATCCAAATCCCATCGAGCTACGCGCTCGGAGACTTGAACCTCAGCACTGAAATAAATAGGACATGCTGGAGGGACAGATTCATAACTCAGAGGTTCCCTTCACTCTGGAATAAAATCCCAGTCCAGGTTAGGCAGAGTCCCTCATTGACTCTCTTCAAGAGGAATCTTGAAGAGTGGATGGGAGATCGTAGGTTTACCCCGGGTATCACTTCTGTGTCACTGTTAGACAGAGGCACAGTATACTAACCTCGAAAAAGGGCATAGCAAAATAAATTTAAAATGGGTGGCGAAAGCCAAACACTTTTGGCTAGGCTTATAAATGCCCTAGGGCAGATAGCCTAGTATGAACCTATGAACCTATGAAATATGCTATAAAGAGGGCTGATTTAACAGATGTTTAGCAAAAGCATTTGTTTGAGTCAGGCTCTTCACACTATTTTAAATTTAAAGTAGTAGAAATTATTTATAAAGGGCTAAGAGGTGTGACTTTATAAATTTTACGGAAGAAAGGGAATTATATGGGATATGTAAGTTTTGTGCTGATAGGAAACCAAGGTTAAATGACAGGGTCTCTATAAAGCCTGTCTTGAAATCTAGGGATTTGCATAAATAATTGCTCTGATGTTTTTATTGGTTGTATAACTGTTTACATTTTTGATTATAATGCTGCGTTTTTATTCAGTCTGATGAAGAACCTTGTGTTTGAAAGCGCTTACTCTGCTATTAAATCCGTTTTGCTACACCCGCCTTGGTCATTGGAACTTTTTTTACTTTTACTTGATATATGATGGAATATTTTAAGTTATGGCTGCAAGGGTACACAAACTTTTGTTGCAAAGATTATTTTGAAGGCCATAAAAGTCCAGTATATAATACAACCCCATGGCTCAAAATTCAAAATATATGACCAAAATAGGATATAGGCCTTAACTCCTGCACCATTGTTACCAATTTAAGGTATGGTTGGCTAGGATTTGAATTTCACAAGTACCACCCAATATATCAGGACAATATTACAGGCCTTAAATCCTGTCTATGTTTACCATATAATGTGATGGATAGGGTTTGAATCCAGCCACTGACTCAAAATAATATGAGGTGTAGGAGTTATGCAGCCTAAGTCTGCACTGCTGGTGCCTATTACTTATGAAAATGGCGCCTGGCCTGAAGAGCTTATGATGAATGTGCAATACTGCTTTGTGTTATGACACTTGTCCCATCCAAATAAGTTTTCCATCACCAACTACTGTGCAGGGTTATAATCACTGACTCACTAAGTCTTCACCCACCTCAGTCTCAACTGGGTACCTACTGGTTCTATCTTAACCAAAGTAATGTGAGACTTAACCAAACCATTTTCTTATACACACTCTCCCTGCTACTTTTGCATCTTCATTAGCAAAACTTCTTTTCTGAATTAATGACATACACTGTCAACAGGCAGTTTACTAATTAAATTAATTAATTAATTAATTAATTAATTAATTAATTAATTAATTTATTTATTTATTTATTTATTTATTTATTTATTTATTTTATTTTACATTTGTTTACCGGGAAGGTCCGACTGGACATAGGTCCTTTTTCAGCGGAGGCTCAGGGAGAAAAGCTCCACGTACATATGAATGTAACAATTCACATAAATCAGCAGTGTACAACTAGATAAGAGTACATTAGAATGTTTACATATGCACAAATAAGCAAGACAATGAAATAACATTCATATAAATCTAGACAAATTATGAGTATGTTACAATTTCTCACAGAGCGTATCATTGCTAATATTTTCAGTTAATAGAAGCTTAGCCCCTGAGGTTAGAATGAATGACAAGTTGAAGGTTAACTTATCCAGCAGTAGTACAAAAACAGAGACAGGTATTCATTAGGTGAGTTTTTAGTAAGATTTTAAATTGTTCTAAGGAAGTAGTAGATGATATATTATTAGGCAGTGTGTTCCAAATTTTTGGCATGAAGTTGGAGAAGTGGGATGCGCCGGATGCATTATTGGCTCTAGTTACTTCTAATAGGAACTTTTTACTGGATTGGAGTGTCCTGTAACTGGTGTGGGGATGTAAGAGATTTTGAAGTAACAGGTGTTTTCTCTAGATGATTCAGAATTTTATGGTTAAGAGTAAGTTGGTTAAAGAGTAGGAGCTGAGGAAGTTCTAACCAGTTAAGGTGCTTTAGTGCTAAACAGTGATGAGATCTCTAAGAAAAGTCTGCAGAAAATCTGGCTATTTTATTGTAACAGGAGTCCAATTTAGCTAGATTAGTCTTGCTAAGGTTAGTAAGAATAGGTGAGGCATAGAGAAGTGTTAAGATGAGGTGAGTGAGTGCAAT
Source organism: Protopterus annectens (assembly GCF_019279795.1). Taxonomy (NCBI): domain Eukaryota; kingdom Metazoa; phylum Chordata; order Ceratodontiformes; family Protopteridae; genus Protopterus; species Protopterus annectens. Next base: position 1,187,300,813 of record NC_056745.1, read on the forward strand.
GATATCTTTAGAATTATTTATAAAAAACTGTTTATTTCTGTACAGAACACCAATTTTTATGCAATTTTTTTGTGGTCTAAGAGATGTGGATATCAAATCTCATATTGTTGTCAATCTCAACTCGTAGAAGTTTAGTATGTGTTATGGGAAAGATAGTGGTCTTATTCCTGGACAATATATTAAATGTGAGACATGGCACAGTGGATTTAGTAGGTTGGAAAAGAAGAACGTTTAGTTTTGTTGGGATTTAAAATTAGGTGGGAATTAGTAAGTCAAGTTTCAACTGAAGCAAAAGTCTTGTGAAAGTGAGTGAAGTTCCTGTAATGAAGAGGCTGCACATATTAGTGTAGAATCATCTGCATATTGGATGATAGAAGCATGTTGTGTAGAAGTATGGAGATTGTTAGTGAATAGAGAGAATGGTAGACGACCTAGGATGGAATCTTGGGAAATCCCTAGGGTCACGGGGAGGCATGGGAGAGGACACCTTGCCATAGAACTGACTGCTGACATCCAGATAAATAGCTTTGGAACCAGGTAACTGAAGATTAACTTAGTTCAAGGTCTGAAAGAACTTTAATTAATTTACTATGTGATACCTTATCAAAGGCTTTTGAGAGGTCAAGAAAGATAGCAGACACATATTTTCTATTGCTTCTGTGTTGGTTAGCTGTATTGGTGAAGGACATTAACACAGTGGTAATGCTATGAAAGGGACAAAAGGTATGTTGAGTGTCAGATAACAGTTTATGAGCATGTAAATAGTCCATAATTTGAATATGTATATAGCTCTCTAGAATTTTAGACAGAGGAGATAAAATGGCAATAGGGCAGTAATTGTTCAGTACAAGTACCCCCTTTGTGGAGTGGAATAATATGGGAGATTTTACAAATTTCTGGGACTACATTTTTAGACATAGATCTGTTAATAAGGATAAGGTAGGCTATAACTTCTGCTGCAATTCTAAGAAATTCAGCTGGTAGTTTATCTGCAGCCAGTGTTGTGGGTTTTAGTTTTGTAGCAAATTTTTTATCGTGACTGTGGAGACTGGTTGAAAGGTAAAGGTGCCATTGTTATTATATGGTTTTGGCGAGTCTCTGCTGGGTGAAGAGTTTTGAATGTTTGAGAGGGCTTGGATGAACTCGGTGAAGTGTTTATTGAATTGTGTAGCTATGTTTTCTGAGGTGTTTGTATTTGTTGGGGGTGTACTAGATTTAACTGGAAGATACTATTAATCGTTGCCTAGAACTTTTATGGGTTATTTTGATGCTTAATTTTGATGTTGTGATAGTAGTTAATCTTGTCCTGTTTAATATGTTTCTTTGCATTTTTCTAAGTTCCAGGTATGTTTGTTTAGAGGCTTGGGACCTGCCTTTATGCCACTGGTCCCATGCTTTGTCCCTAGTTTTAAGCTATGCCCTGGTTTCTTTGCTTAGCCGAGGGGCAAAGTTAGATTTAATTCTGATGGTTTTGGGAGGTGCATGGGAGTTCAGAATTTCTAGGGATGTGGAGTTAAAGTAGTTTACAGATTCATTTAGGTTTAATAACTTGAGTGGTATCCAATTACAAATTTTAAGGGCAGATGTGAAGCTGGCAAGGTTAAAGTTTTTTTGTTCCTAATTAGATGATAAGAAGTGGATTCTGCAGAGTACATGCAATGCCTTAGTAGGAAAGTTGGTAGATGGTCACTGAGACTATCTAGGAGACAGCCAGATTGAAAGGAGAGGGTGGTCTATTTAATAATATCCAATCAAGGATAGAGTGTTGTTTGGATGCATTGTCAATTCTAAATAGCAATCTAAACAGTAATCTAATAGCAAGATTTTAGTTACTAAACACTCTTACAGTGATTCAACAAACATATTAAGTTATAATACCAGATAGCCAAGCAGTCTGCATCTAATAAAAAGAAATCAGTCACAAGCTTATACAAATAATCTAGCTAAAACTCTTTACTTTAAGAAAGAACTGATTACAAATGTAACAGTATTACAGTTGCACAGGGAAAAGAAAACAAAACATTTCATATGGCTAGAATTATTACAGAAAAAAGACATTAACTGTATCTGTTGCTGTTAATTCCAGTTAGTCTAAATGAAGCTTAAAGACAAATATTAAGTCAACCAAAGCAATGATCCAGAAATATATCTGGTTTGACTTTCTGCACACGTTCAAATTTCCAAAGTCCAAACAACAGTCATAGGTAAACAGAAGGAAAATGACAGCAATGGCTGTGGTTTATAACACTCCAAGAAAGTCAGATTTTTAAGACCGAATAACAGCAACACAGAAAAGGTAAGAAAAGAACTGCAACTGTTGTGGTTCAGTATACTCCTCAGATTTCAGACACAAATAGCATCTGCCTTTCTATTTAAACAATCTGCTCAATGCACAATGATGTCTACTGTATGGTGAATTAATTCATCTTTTTTAAGAAAACAGCGAGCATGACAGCAGCAAACAATTTTTATTACAGTAAACAGTTCCATTTTATCTAAAGAAAATAGTTACAAATTCTACAAATCCATTGACATGCATTACATATATGTAATCTATGGCTGCATGCAGCAATAATGCTGGGTGTCACAGCAGCTATTGTGCATCAGCAGCTATCATGCAGCAGCATACTATAACTGCTGGATGCATGCACATGTTGTCATCCAGCACCAACATACATGATATCATCAGTGGTTGACCTGTTGCAGTTACATTGATCAAGAGATTATTGATCACTTCAGAGTCATTCAGGAGATTTTGTGGGTCTTGATTAACATGTGGCACTCATTCACAGAAACAGTACAAATGTATGACCTTCCCATCTATGTGGAGACCAAAATATATATATAACTCTTTTTATACTAGTTACAGGAACAATTCAAAGTCCAATTAGAGACATTTAAGTATTTGTAGTACTCCACCGTTAGAATACTTAACAAATTTCTTGATATAATGCTTCTGTGTGGAGGATCATACATGGTTTCCTTAGAAAACCTCAAATGAGAACTAAAACTATGTGCACCTTCTGTAGCAACAGTCATCTCCCTGATGTAATGATTGCTATAAATTGCACACTTCTAGCAGGAAACGACCTACCTAGACCACATTCAAAAGGTTTTGAACAGGGAGGACTACAATTCCCTGTGTTGCCAGGAATCAAATGACACATGTAGAATTTGTCTGCACAATACACATACAATTCATACAACTCACATATCTGGTACACATCTCAGCTATTCCACCAATTTCTGCTTGCTTATATTCCACAGGGCCATCTACTTGGTAAGTGCAGGTACTGTTGCTAATTTACACTATGTAGCTATATTTGCATGTGTCCATATGTAGTGCGCCCCCTTATGTTCATAATCTCTTGCAGGTAACACTAAATACTCACTGAAGTAATGGCTTATGACACCTATGTAGACCACACATGGTGTGGCTGAACAGGTAAAAAACTGTATAACACCACAAATGCACAAATCTGCAGTGCCGTAGTGTGTGTGCTAAGCCTATGCAAATCCATCTTCTGCTGCTTTAACATGTCTGGGTGGGCACTCCAGCATGATCACTTAGTAGTCTGTATCATAGTCTTAGTATGTTATGTGCTTCATAATATGCTGCTAAGGAGACAGGGTGAACAGTCCAGAATGCTGATATGGTCAGACTGCCACACACACAAACACAGACACACACACACACACACACGCCCAAATGGAAACCCCATCAACCCCAACATGATGAAAGTGGTAGAACAGAACAACCAGCAGCCACAGATCCTCCCCCAGATAGTGATTGACTCAGGATATGTCAGAAGAGGCAAAGCTGTACTGTCTAATCCTATTGTATAGGCCCAGAGAAGCACACAGCCACAGTGTGGTGTCATACAGATCCAACATGATGCATGCCAAGTAAGTACCAGACTTTGCTAGTCAGTACATATTTCAACCAAACTGTACAGGTGCTTTGGGATATGTTTTAACATACCAGTCGTACAACATAACTGTAAACTGTGATTGCTTCTCTTTACTGTATTGATATCACAGATCACCATCTGCCATATCTGGTCATGTTTGCAGCCTTCCCCCCAACAGGAAGTGTACATGAGTCCTAAATGTTTTTAGCAGGGCATCTTTGTCAGCAGGGCTGAAACTCTGCAGTTTTTGCCATACACCTTGTCCTCCAAACATGCAAACACCTGTGAACACATGACACAAAGGCATAGACTGTGCATCATTAAATTGTTAGAATTATAGTTACAGACAAAGAGGTCAGCTAATTAAATCATAGTAGAATCAACAAGACAGCTGTGGGGTATGCCATACAACAGCTGTAGGGAGGGATATGGGACTACATACAGTAGGTATACATGCCAGCATATTTGTATAGTATAAGGCAGGCATCCCAGCTGCTGGCAGTTGGAATCACTTGGTAACCACCAGTTATATTGCCCTATTGTAGTACACGGGTTGTCCTGATAGTGTGACCTGTGTATCAGACAGAAAAAGTGTATGAGTATTAAATACATATCAGAAAGCATTTACATGAAAAGATTATGTGCTTTTAATAAAGTATGTTTTGGACTTTAGAAATAATACTCTGTGGTGCAGGATACTCTTTTCATGTTTGATATACAAGTCTTGTTTGGATAAGTCCCACTTTTGTTTGTTTTGCTAATATTGTGTGTAATAGTGATAATGTCTTCTTTATGTTGTTGAACACGAGTATATCCTTTGACCTTTACTAACTTTTACACCTTTGACTTGGTAGAGAAGCAACCTTCCTAACTGGTCTCCTCTTCCTAAACCTGGACTGTTGTGGCATGACATGGACTGTCTCGGTGACCATCTCTGCTAATTTCTGATTATCTTACACTTACATGTGCAGGTGTGTGTCTATGTGACTTTGTCTGTCATGTATATATATGCATAAAAGTGCTTATTTAAGTGTGAGTGTGTATGTGCATGTGTGTGCGTGAGTGTGTGTGTGTGTGTGTGTGTGTGTGTGTGTGTGTGTGTGTGTGTGCGTGTGCGTCTGCATGTGTGTGAGCGCACGCGCATGTGTGTCTTTGTGTGTGTGTGTGTGTGTGTGTGTGTGTGTGTGTGTGTGTGTGTGTGTGTGTGTGTGTGTGTGTTTTCAGTGTATTGGTTCAATTTATTTTACTTTTGTAATGAAAAATGTTTCCAGAAGGTACTTGTAACTCATTTAACACTGTCAGTTCTACTGTACTTTTGTTTGCTGTATTTGTTGCCCTTTTAACATAGTTAATGTCTGAAAATGGTCAGAATGGGTCAGCTTAGGTAAGCCTACTTAGCAGCTTAACAGACAAGTAAGTAAAGCACCATCACTCTCCAGTAATGGTAGGACCATCACTATCTGATGTGGGAGTGAAACTCTTTCTAAGATAGTCATTAATCCCCAGTAAAATTTAAAGTGATATTACCAGCACTGTATCAAATAAGTTCAAACCTACAGTTTATTTTAAACTCATTTAAAGGTTGCGCAACCTCAGAGTAGGTTATATTAGTTAAGTGGGGTTATGTGGGAGAGGGCCTGATTCAAACCCATTCAAAGGAATTGGCCTGTGTGATTATGATTAATTTAAACATAGCTAAGTGACATTGCTGTTCTCATTGCTCCCCCCCAAAAAAAAAAAAAAATAATATATATATATATATATATATATATATATATATATATATATATGCTAACTCCAAGATCACCATTCCTTGGAAAAGGTAATATTCCCATCAATGGCATTCTCAGACTTAATATAGGTAAGTCTGTTTTTTTTTTGTTTTTCAATCTCCATATTTTGGGACTGGGCAGTCTGAGTCCCAACATTTTAAATGGTTACCCCATAAACAACTGATTTCTGAAGGCGGGGAATCAGAGCTTGCCATGCATAGTAACCTCTTACTGGTATCTTCAGTACGTATCTTATTCACCGTTATTACATATATTCTATAGGTATACTTTGAGAGTTGCTTTTTCATTTTAGTTATAGCATGTAAGATCATTCTTGTTGCTTAGTCAACATTTGGATTTTTAATTAAAATCTTCACAGTTGTTTTTCACTTCTTTACTTATGATTTTGATTGAATACTTGACTGAACATCTCTTTGAAGTAGTGATCTGTGTTGGTTAATTATTGTTTTGCACTATGAAGGTATCTTTTCCGTAAAGATTTATCTGACCAGCAAAACCACAGGAACAGCTAGTTACTAGGGCACACTTGAATCTCAGAATATCAGAGTACCCAGCAGATAAGTAACTTAATCAGTACTTCCGTGTTGGAACATTCACAGTTATCATTGTTTGTGAAACAAAGCACTATAACCTACCTAGGATAGAATAACATTTGCTTTCTGTACTATTATATTACTGTAAAAATGTGTGTTTTGTCTTGCTTAAGTAAACTATGAGGTGAGAACATGTTTAGTGTAGGGTTGCCACGTTTTTAGATGCTCTAAGTGGGACATTTCTTAATGAAATAAGAGATTTTGCTGGACAAACTAAGCCAACAAATACAGAAAAAAACAGTTTGATTTTATTAGTAAAATAAGGACTCACTGATGTAGAGTTTTGGTTGCTTGCTTTGTTTTCTACCATTTTATACCATGTTAAGGTGTTGAGGAACATAAAAAAAAAAGTTTTTCCACAAAATAGCACATTTGCCATTTTTTTCTGTCCATAGGCGCACATTTCCCAATCAGGACTGTCCTGCAAAAAAAAGATGGACAGATGGTAACCTTAGGCTAATGTATTTTTAGCAGCAGTAATTCTGAGATTGGAGGAGCTGGTTTTAAGCTTAACAAAACTAGTGTGGAATGATCACCAGTTATGTACCAAACAGTGTTTTGCAGCTGTTAGTTGATTATGAGCTCATGTGAAAGTTTGCTTTAATGGAACTGGGTTTATTTTCTCATGGTTGAAGTTTGATGTAACAGAAAGAAACGTTTTACAAAAAAGCATTAGCCTTTAACTGAGGCATGTTTCTTTTGTGAAACATTTACTGTGACAGAGAAAGAAAAAAACAATATACCCTATAGGCAGATTACTATTCAAAACAAGCATGCAGATTGGACAACTCAACCAATGTGTCCATTGTAAATTGAGCATATACCAAACAGAAAAGCCTGCTAAGCTGACTTCCAAGCTATAATGTAGTTTGTCACTGTTGGGATAACCTATTTTAGATCCAAATCACTGGGCAAATTTCTTGCATTCTATAACTTTAGTGTTCTGGATTGTTTACCCCGCCAGTGGCAGAAATTATAACATCATTTGCTGAGCTGGCAGTGTACCTCTGGGCTCAACAGTTCCTTTCTGCTATTCACACAAATCAGACTTCTGTTATGACACTTAACATAGCAAAGCTTTCGGTACCAAAAGCTACAAAGTCCTGTAAGTGTTATTGTGGTTGCCAAATCAGCAGTCAGGCCTTTTTATTTCCTGGGCCAGAACTACAGTGCAGCTTAGTGCCACAAGTGCTAATGCTTCAACTTAGCTACTAGGAGAAGACATGAAAAGTTCAAGGCCTAGCACACAAACTGGTAAGTGAGTCTCCGAGAAGATCCTGCAAGATTCGGGCCAAATCCAAGAGAGGAGGGAAGAAGTAAGGGATAAAAAGGTCAGACATCAGGCAAAGCCTCTTCCTTTAAAGCCCTCTGAAATGTAGCCAGTACCTCTTTGTTATGTGTACATTTCCTGGGTAGCAACTGATCAATTTGTACACTACATCCATTGATATTGCAAAGGATAGCTGCAGAGGTGCAGCCCAAACTTCTGCATTTGGTGGGTAAGACCAACAGTAGTTGAAACAAATTGGTGGCAGGCTGGCATGCATGGAGTAAGCCTTTCAGTCCAAAAGTGAGGACTTTGTTACAGAACTTAGACCTGTGGATATCCTTCCTTCACCTTATGAGAACTTAATTTGTGTTGCTGGTGAGGGATAAGGAGACTCCTACTCCTATGCTTGATAATGCAGTCACAGAGGTGAGACAAACAAGGGAGTAGCATTTATTTTTTGAAGGAGTTGATATCATTAGGATACTCACAATGTGATGGCAGCAGGAGTCCCTGCACATATCTGTCAAAAATAGGTGCTGTCTGTGGGCCTTGCATCCCTGGATATTGGTGACCCCACTACCTGGTGTCAAGTCAGGTAAGTGCAGAATATCCAATACTTGAAACAGGGGTAGGAAAGCTTGATTCTGCCCCCCCCCAAAAAAGATCCCAAAGACAGTAAGGTCTCTGCTTTAGAGCAGATAGGGATAACAAAACCTTCATCCTTATAGCTCCCCCCCAACTGACCCCTCCTTTAGAGAAGCAGTTAGGCTCATGAATTCCTCCAAGGAGTGGCATGTTACTCTATTGCCTTCTACCTAGAAGAGACTCAATAAGTAGCTGATGAAGGAGGATAATGATCCCTGGTGCATCCTTTTACTCTCACTGACCTCTCACTCATTCATCTGGAGGGAAGAAACAACTACATCAGGCTGTTGTTTATTGACTTCATCTTGGCATTCAGTACAGTGGTTCCAGTGCAGCTTATTGACAAGCTTGTACATCTTGGAGTCAGCAAGCTCATGTACAACTGGATCCTTGACTTCTTGATGAACAGACCGCGTAAAATATGTGCAGGCAACAATACCTCAGGATGCATAATACTCAACACCGGTGTTCCTCTGGGTTGTGTGCTAATCCGTCTGTTTTTCAACCATCTTCACCCATGACTGTTCTGCAAAATACAACACCAATCACGTCATTAAGTTTGCAGATGATACTACGGTTGTAGACCTCATCAAAGGGGAGGATGAAAGATCTTGCAGAGACGAGGTCTACTCGTTGACTGACTGGTGTGCTAAGAACAACCTTGACCTGAATGTAAATAAAACAAAATAAATCATTATAGACTTCAGGAAAAGGTGAACAACACAATCACAGCTCATGATAAATTGTGATGAAGTGGAAAGGGTCACATCTTCAAAATTTTTTGGGGTGCAAATTTCAGAGGATCTCTGTTGGACTGTGAACACTGAACAGCCGGTCAAGAAAGCACACCAACATCTCTACTTTCTCAGAAGGCTCAAAAAAGCAAAGCTCCCACCTCTTGTTCTCATCACATTTTACAGAGGACTAGTCGAGAGCATTCTCACTAGTAGCTTCACAGTTTGGTTTGGGAACAGTACAATAGCAGAAAAAAAATGCTACAGAGTGGTGTGACTTGCCGAAAAAAGCATGGGCACTTACCATCAAGCCAGGATTTTCTTGCAAGAAGCATTAAATGTGCATCCAAAATCATTTGTGACCCCTCTCACACTGCATACAGCTGGATTACATAACTGTCTTCAGGCAAGAGGTATCGGAGCATCTGCTGCAGGACCAGCAGATACTTACATAGCTTCTACCCAACAGTGTTGAGACTTATAAACTCTAATACCAGCCACCGATTATTTAGTCAGTAATCATTCACAATATGCAGCTCGGCTGAAAAGTGTGAAATATCTTTTTTTTTATTCTTTGATGTAGCAATACATTTTCATATTCAAGTGCAGTTGCCTGCTGTTTGTCTGATGCAGATGAACAAAGGAGGACATTCTTAACATGTGCAATCCCACTGTCATGCTGCTATGCACAGTATTCTTCTTATGACTTTCGGAGGGGGCTTGTGTATTTTTGCTGTTATATTGGTTTATTTATCCTTCTGTAGGTCTTGTATTGAATATCTTTTTTTTAAATTGAAATGTTGTACTGTTGTTCATGTTATCCTTGCTTCCTGTGTACTCACTGGTGAGTTGGTACTTGGAATTTCGTTTAGGCTGCATTTGTGTAGCCCTAAATTGCAATAAAGTTTACTCTGACTTTGAGTTTACTTGGAATCTGTCTTTCAGTATGCTGTTTAGTGCCCTGGAACTACAAATATTCTGCTACTTCTGCTGTTAGAAGGTGGATGCCCTCTGTAAATCACCACTGTACTGGACTGTTATCTATACCAAGCCTTCCAAGGCAGATTCCTGTTTGATCCCTGTGGTCCAGAATAGGTCACATATATAAATATATATGGCCACGTTGTCTCTTAATGTCAGTCCAGAGATTTGGACAGGGTGAAAAGACTTTTTTCCTCTACCACTTTGGTTTTCAGGACACTACATCATCTGTCTCACATGTTGCAATTCTCATTGTACATCAGGCTGTAGAGAACCTGGGAGAGCTTCTTGATTTTGGGGTCAGTCCCTGTCAAGACCCTTATGATGGCATACCTCAGTGGGTTTCTACATAGCTTACTGCACTTTTGATTGAGTTGACTCTGTTACTTGTGCAAGCACCAGCTGGTACAAATCTAAGTGAGACAGCAGGGGTCAGGCTGTCATTTATCACAGATGAACTGAGAGTCATTCAGGAGATCTACACCGTTCCTCACATAAGTGCATGGTTCCACATACCCGTGTTGATGGCTACTACCAGACAATGACTTGATGAGCAAAACACCCACTCCCAGTCTACACATTTTCTTTGTGGCTGTGGCTGTTATTTAAGTGTCTTTTATTATTCTAAGTTTCTTTGTTCTGGTTTAAGCACTTGGGTTCCAAACAAGTTGTTTTACATTAGGAATGTTTGTGGTCTACTCTCTTGAGGGAGGAGAGGATAGCCTTCACACTATGAGCGGGGAATTTCTGGTGAAGGTTTATTGTGTCTGTTATTCTAAGCATCTTTGTTCTGGTCTGTGGTCTACACTCTTGTGGCATTACTGTCTACACAATTTTTTTTAACTACTAGCGCATCTAGTTTGCTCATAGCTGAGCATTGCTTATTAAGTTGCTCGTCTTATTGGAGAGGGTTAAAAGTATGAAATTCTTGGGTGTACACATATCAGAGGATCTCTCACAGTTGGGAAACACTAGCCAACTGGTCAAGAAAGCGCACCAATCCCTTCACTTTTTGAGAATGTTGAAAAAAAGCTAAGTTTCCTCCTCATATTCTCTCCACCTTCTATAGAGGTGCAATAGAGAGCATCCTCACCTGCAACTTCACAGTGTGGTTTGGAAGCTGCATGGTTACAGAAAGGAAGGCGCTACAAAGAGTGATGAGGGTTGCAGAGAAGATAACAGGTACCAGACTTCCATCAATAAAAGGTCTTTATTCTGCAAAAAGCATCCAAAAGACCACCAAAATAATACAGGACAACACCCATCTAGCACATGTACTTTTTAAGCATCTGGTATCAGGCAGAAGATATCACAGCATCTGCTACAGGACTACAAGATTCAGTAACAGTTTCTACCCTAGAGTGATTAGACTTCTGAACTCGGACACTAGTCCCAGGGGTTTGGACACATAATAAGTCATTTTTTTATTTATTTCTGCAATATATACTTACATATATTGCAAGTAAGTGCAATATTTATTTATTAAATCCATAATCAGTATTATTTAACTCACTCAAGTGCAATGTTAGACAAATAGCTTAGCCATTTCAATATATTTATTTATATTTATTTATTTATTGATATTTGTTGACCAGGAAAGTGCACTGGGTCAAAATAACCCATTTTCAGTGGAGGTCCGGGGAGAAAAGCTCCACAAACACTTTACAATAGCAAGAAGCATACCTGAACATTACAATAAAAATAATGACATGATAATCATAATAACAGACATTTACAATATAATAAAAGGTAATTAATTATAGTAATAGTCACAGTATATACATTTTATATAAACAGCATAAAAGTAAAAGTACGATCAGCAAGAGGCAAAAAATAGATTTATTTCCTAGCTGTTTTATTAGAATTATATTTGAAATAGTAGGAGAATTATTGTGCAGACAGAGGTAGAATGGGTTATGGTGGGATGAAATCGGTTGTACAAGAACAGGTGGGATTATTTATATAATGTTTTTTAGAGCAGATCTAAAGGCTTTTATTGAGTCAAGTTAAATGATGTGTGAGGGAGTGGCATTCATTAGCCTGGCAATGCTGTGGGAGTACAGACACTCACCAGCTCTTTTATTAGGTTTGGATATATTTAAGAGATGTTTAGTAGTGGATCTAAGCAAGAGGGTAGTAGTATATGGTTGAAGAGTAGAATGGAGTACAGGGCAGTTATTTGGTTTAAATAGTACGTTGTGGACTACAGTAAGTTATGTGTAGTGTAGGTAATGGGGGAATTCAAGCCAATTAAGTTGAGAAATAGCTTGACAATGATGTGTGTGGTTCGACAGGCCAGAGGCAATTTTAGCTATTTTATAATAACATGCTTAAAGCTTATTAAAAAGGGGTGAGTGGAGGCTGGTGAATATGGGACTTCCATAGAGAAGAGGAGGAATGAGTAGAGTGTTGTCCAGTTTTAGTTTGGTGTTTGTGTCAAGGTAAAGTTTATGACGGTAAAGTTTCCCTAGTTTAAAGTGGGTTTTCTTTATTGTGTTAAGAATGCGTTGTTCAAATGTAAGCCAACTTTCAGTATTTATACCTAGTAGTTTTGATGAGTTTACTAGTTCAATTTCTGTCTTGTTATGTGAGAATATTTTAAAGTCCATGTTTGGTGGTTTTGTAAAGAAGAGTAGGAGTTTGGATTTTTAAGATTCAACAGAAGATGCAAATCATTTAACCAGGATTCGATGGATGAAAAGAGTTTTGTGTGAGTTTAAGGAGGTCAGAGAAGTTATTGGAGAAGGAGCTAATGGTAGAATCATCGGAATATTGAATGGGTTTACTTTGTAATGAAACTTTATGAACGCCATTTATGAAGGTGTTAAAATGTAGGGGCCCTAGAATGGATCCTTGTGAGATGCTTGGATTATTGGCTTGGTATTCTGACTCTTCATTGAGCCATTGGACTGATTGTTCTCTGTTTGTTAAGCAGGAGAAAAACCATGTTAGAGCATTAGAGGAGCAGCCCAACTTTCCTAGTTGTTTTAACAGTAAAGCATGAGGCACAGTGTTGAAAGGCTTAGACAGACCTGACAGGATTACTGATATAGCTAGGCCTGCGTATAGGGCTTTATTAACTGTGTCAGTAAAAGACAGTAGAGCTGTAATGGTACTGTGTACTGGACGGAAACCATGCCGGGCTGGGGCAAGGAAGTCATTGTCAGTGAGATATTTAAGAAACTGAGCATGTATGCATTTTTCTAGTATTTTTGATAGAGGAGAGAATATAGAGAAAGGGAGATTGTTAGAAAGTTCATTGGAGTTTCCGCCTTTATATAATGGGGTTGTGATAGCTTTTTTTTACATATATTTGGGATGTATAATTCTGAGATAGAATGATTCATAAGAATACTGATTGGGTAGGCAACTGATTTGGCAGCAAGTTGTAGATATTCAGGTGGAAGTTTATCAGCAGATAGGGAGCAACGTTTTATGTGGGTACTGGTTGTATAGTGAAATGAGGGGTGGTTGTGTTATTATTAGAAGAGTTTGTTGGTAGAGATGAGAAAGGGATGTTGTTGCATTGGATTGGATTTGGGAGTATAGGTTTCTGTCATTATTGGAATTATTAACTAGTTTCTGAATGTAACTAATCAAAAGGGTATTAAACATATTGGCTATTTCTTGTAGGTTTTTGTCTGTAGTGTGTTTTGTATTACTTTAAATAGGGTAGTTATTTTAACTCTGGGGAGGGTATTATTTTTGTATATGAGTGTTGGTAAATGTCTCTGCTCTTTATTGTGTGTATTGGGAGTAGTATTGTATTTGTAAGTTATGTTTATTCCTCTTCTTCTATGTGTTGTTTTTAGGCTACGTGTGTAGTTCTAAATGACAATAAAGTTTACTTTGAATTTTTTTTATTTATTTATTGACTTATTCAGTATTTAAGTTTTCCTCACTCTTCCCTAGTAGATCAGTGGCCATGGATATGCACTTCCCAACTCTCTCTGTGGCCAGTCTGGCTGAGATGGATATTCAGTGGCTTTGTACCATTTCCCTCATGTACACTGACAACCCACGTATTCTTAATAAAACAGCTAGTGTATGCGAGAGATGTAAATACACTTTTAACGCTGGAGACAAAACTCTGTCATACAACCAATACTAATTCTATAGAGATTGTCAGTGACACTTACACCATCTGTACTGCACAGGGTAAAGACCCTACACATAAAACTACTTATGCTGAGGCAACAGCCCTAAAACACTAAGACCTCCTGCATAGTACAGTCAAAGAAAGGGTTCTGAGCCATCATATAAACACTCAATTAAAACACCACCCACAGCAACATATAATAACATTGAATCCAATGCATCTGCTGATAAGCTCGTAAGGCAAACTGGCACACTGATGTCCTCCTCACCAGACTGAGTAAGGAGTCATAGTTAGCTATCTTTCTGGGGCTAGGATCTGACAAGTCACACAGATGCACAGGCCATTGAACCACAGGTACCAGTATGATTCTGTCATACTCCATGTGGGTGTTAATAACCTGAGATGTACCTTCCTTGACTATATGAGGTGAGACATGATCAAGCTCACTGATTATGTGTCTCAGCAGGTATGAGCCTAGTGCTGAACAGCATACCACCTTCTCCAAGGATGATGCCATGTTGCCAACAGAAAATGATTGATTTTTAACAATCGACTTAGCTTCTGATGTCACTCCGGGGGTACAATATTTGACAGCCTGGGAGGACATGGTTGCCAGACCACGCCGCTTTGCCAGGGCCGGTCTGCACTTATCCCCTGTAGGCTTTCGAAAATTGGCAAAGACATTTTCAACCCCTATAGTGCCTTTTTTAGGCAATGCCAAACTGATAAACAGTTAACTGAACCTATGAAGGAATATCTGTAGGTGGTACTTCTCAATACTAGAAGTCTTAACAAGAAACTCCACTCCCTGCACACCTTCCTCTCCTTGGAGAGTGTAGACATCTGTGTAGTAATGGAGACATGGTGTAAAGTCACTGAGAGTATCCCAGCAATGCAAGGTTATAATGTCGCTCATACCTTTAGACCAGCTACTGCACAGGAGAGAACTAAAGGTGGAGGAGTCTCAGTCTTTATTAAGACCAGTCTTACATATGGACTAGTTAAAGTGTATGACCCACTGGAACTTATACATGTGCAACTCACCATAAACAGGGTGCCGTACTATATCCTTGCAACATATAGGTCATGTCACAGGAAACCCATACTACCTGTCTCAGTGTACTAGAGTCCCTCAGTGTTCAACCCAATATGATATTTATGAAGGGTCTCAACTACCCCTCTATAGGTTAGGAATACTACACCACTTCTAAAGCACAATATCAATATTTCCTAAACTTTGTTAATACCAACATTCTGGAACAGTTGGTCCATTCTCCAACCAGGGGTACAAACATCTGTGACCTTATACTCATGAACATGGGGGGAGGCTAGTGCTTCTCTCCCAATGTAATATCTTTGCTCATCAGATGTGACCATAAGGCAATATTACTTGAAATATAAATTAAATCTGGGGCGCCAGCAAAACCAAAAACCTTTAGGAAGTATTCCAAGGCTGACTTCTCTCTACTAAACAACACCTTGGCTAAATTCCAAGCACCCCCAAACCCAGTAAACACTATAGAATACACTGAGCTGTTTACAAAATCTCTGTATAGCCATATTGCTGGCTGTATAGACCGAGCTGTACCCAGTCATATTATGAATGAGACAAACTCAAAAGACAAGCCACCATGGTAGAATCACACTATCAATCAGTTATGCAACAAAAGAAAATAAATCTTGGCCAAGGGTAGGAGGAACAAAGCCATACATACTAGAAGCCCCCTGACCAATCTAAACAAGCAGCTAAGAGGGTTAGTTAATACTGTAAAGGCTAAATATGAAGAAAAATAGCTTCTCAGGCAAAGGACAACCACAAAGCTTTCTACAGCTATGTCCGTAACCTCAGAGGAAATACACAACAATGACCAGAACTTGTTGTAAATGGCATCACCCACACTGAACCAGAGGCCATTGACAACCTTTTGACTGACAGGTTCAGCTCAACCCCCCCCCCCCCCGACAGTCCAAAGGAGATGCCACATAACATAATCCCCCCAACCATTATTAGAGAACAGGTCATTAATGCACTTTCCAAGGCCAAAAACACTGCATCAATGGGCCCTGATAACATCCCAGGATGTTTATTAAATAGCATGAAATATGACCTCTCTGGTCTACTTAAATCAGTTTTCAACTAGAACATTCAGTCAGGTTTTGTGCCCAAGGAATAGAATCTGGGTAACTACAGTCCCACATGTCTTACCAGCTTCATATGTAAGGCCATGGAAAGAATCATCATGGACATGATAAATGAGGACATAGGTAACCTGTAAATGCTGGACCCATTACAGTTCTGCTTTGTTAAAGGAGGGTCATGCCATTTAAATCTGGTGAATTCTGGTGAGGGTCACCAAAGCATTGGATGAAGGTAAGACTGTGCACACAGCTTACCTCAACCTGGCCAAGGCTTTTAATACAATACCCCACTCAGGCATTGTAGACAAGCTCAGTAATTCGGTTCTAAACCCTTTTATCACTCACTGTATAGCCAACTGGCTCACTGATAGGACCCAGAAGGTCAAAACAGGTGAGCCCACCTCCACCAAGAGGCCACTCACTAGAGGCGTCCCCCAGGGCCCATTATTTGGCCCACTCCTTTTTGGTGTCGATTTCTCTGAAATGGAAGCAAATGCTGAAGGTTTATGGCTGACTATGTTTGCAGCTGGGGGTTATCATCAACGCCCGTGCAGACACTAGCATTCTTCAGGAAGGTCCATCTCTGAGTAATAAATGGTGCCAAAGCCATGGTCTTAAACTCAGTGCTAAGAAATGCATAATTGTAACCTTTGGGAAATAAACCTTCCTGGCTAATTAGCATGATGATAATACACCCCTAAGCGTCAATCCAGTATTCAGGGATCTGGGTACGCATGTAGACAGTAGCCTTACCTTCGACCAGCATGTGGCCACAGTGGTGAGGAAATCCTTTTATATTGCACAACTTATAAGTAAGGGCATGGCATCTAGGTCCAAAGAGGTCATTATCCCACTGTACTCTGCCTTTATCAAACCAATCATAGAGTACAGTGCTCCCTTTGGTATGTACCTGACCAGGCATATGCAACAACTAGAGCGACCTCAAAGGTTCCTTACAAAAAGAATACAAGGTGTAACAAACCTGCCTTATGCAGAGGGCTTTAAAGCTGTTTCCCTCTACAAAAAGTACCAGAAATACAAGGTCTAGGGACCTGAATTCTGTCTGTGATTTAAACAGAATATGTTGGAGAAACAAATATGTGTCCCAGAGACTGCCCCTTCTATGGAACAGGCTTCCTAACCATATGAAGCTGAGTTCATCTGTTACCCAGTTTAAGCATAACCTAGACAAGTGGAGGGGGAATAGGAAATTTATACTGGGCCTGGAACCGATGTCCTTTATGGACAGAGGTAGTGTATAAATGCCTTCCCCTCACTGCTCCTGTTTGGATGCAGGATATCATTCTTTTGGAAAAACTTTGCAAGGCTTAGAAAGGCTCCTTGGGTCGTTAGCCTAGTAACTGTCTATGAGTCTATGAATCACTGCCCTTCCTCTAAAGGATTATGGTAGTGAGTTGCTAGTTTTGCCCTGCCATCCCCCCAGAATGGGCACACCCACCCATCGCTGTTTTTTTAAGGCACCTAAGCTACAGGATGAACTCTGGTCACCTGGGCTATTGTCAGGGCTTTATCTCCATACACCACTGACGTTAGCAGTTTTTAGGCAAGCTTCACAGAGTTTTATTGAGGACCTGCTAAAGAGGAAACGGGTATTAATGACTGCTGAGTATCTTTGTAGTGCTTTTCCTGAGTTCTTCTGCTTCTTCTGGACCAGCCAGTTCCAAGAAGAAAAAGCCCTGTGATAGTCTGAGAAGTTTAGATAAACATTAGGCAGTCTACTTTCCCTTAAATCCCCTTGCTAAGTCACCTAGAAGGCCTAAACTGCAGGAAACTCTGAAGTTGTCCTAACTACTCTGAACTGCATGTGATTTTCCAGTTCCCCAAACTGGTCCTGACTTGGAGAACCACAGTCATAAGCCAGCAGATTTTGGACTTTGATTCAAAGATTTAAGTTCTCTCCCATCTAGAGCTACTTTAAAAGACCAGTCAAGTCATCATGGAACTTGGAACAGGCTCCAAACCTACCCCTCAAAGGGTCTATAGAACCTTTTTCTACTTTGAAAAGAGAAATGTTGTCTTATTGCTTCCACTTCCTCTTTCCGGACTAGACCTTAGGAACATCACTACATGCAGACTTCCACAAAGAAGGCACTGTAGCCAAGAACCGAAATAGAGACCTTCTTGCTGTGAAGGGAACTTTTGTTGTATTAGCCGAGGAAGTGCTGCTATCACTTAAAGTGGGAATCTTACTTTAAGAGCAGAGAAAAAAAAACTTTCTCTTTTTGCTACAGCAGGATTGCTTAATGAAATAATTAAAATTGCATAAAAGGAAGACTGAGGGAAATCTATGCAGATCTTTTTTTGCCCTTCTTGAGGAGGATTTGATGTCTAGAGCAGCAGCTCTGGAAGAATACAGAAGAGTGAACAAAGTCCTGGAAAAAGACGCATGGAGGAAGATGGAAATTGTTGCTGCTTAAGTAAGTTCACAAGACAAGAGTGAGCTTCTGAGAGGCTCAGAGAAAGAGAGAAAGAGAGAGAGACCTGGTAAAACAGACAGTGTCATTCATTTTACAGTGGCAATATACAGATTACTGGAAAGATGTGTCCATCTCCTGGTGCTGCATACATTTATTATACCACTGGTGTGGCTCATTTTTTGTATTTTATACTTTTTTTATAAATGGGAGACAATGTCAGATGTCTGTGTAGCTTCAAAGTGCTGTAATTTGCCATTTGTAAAAGAGAAGATCATGTTTTGTTTCTTGCTGACGGAGCAGTCTGTTGTAAAAATGTTTTCTTCAGAAACCCTCACACACATACAAAACCAATTTCTATATACTAAATGTTTTTAACTAAATTTTGAAGTCATAGAGGGAGTAATCTCCATACCTATCTTCAAGATCTAGGTAACGGAAAACCTCACAGAAATGCAGAGAAACCTGATGGGGATGCATCTATATAGGCTATGAATAGAGGCTATCATCCCCTATCCCAGAGGAAAGAGTGGATTGATAGAGTGGAGGCAGGATCACTGGCATAGAAACGTATGAGATGGAAAGAAACAGAATATAGAGGATAAAGATGAGATGCCGGCAATGTATGGATACAGTTTGACTCAGAGACATTAAGAGAGAAGCAAGCTTTAGTGTTTATAACTGTAAATCTGACAGTTGTGCACGTATTAGAAGCAATGGGTATGATATAAAGGAAGTAGTGCTGCCTGGAAAAGTGCAGAAACAGTGGGAGGAGTACACCAAAGGAACACAGAAAATGGAGTATGAGGCAATGTTTGTTTGTGTGTGTGTGTGTGTGTATGTGTGTGCTGGGAAAATAGTCATGAAGGAAAGAAGCAAAGAATGAAGATGCAATTTTCATTACAGGAGCAGTACCAGTAAGGCAGGGCTGATAAACAAACAACAGAAAGAAGACTGCATGAGCATAAAGCAAAGAGGATGGAGACCAGAAAAACTAGAAAGAAGTAACTGAAAATATGGCTGACTTGTTCTTTTACAATAGGAGCTTAATTATATGCATACATTTCATTTTGCATACACTAAACATGGTTAAAAATATCATTGAGAAGTAGATCTATCCAGCCAAATTTCTGGACATTTTATTAGTAAAATATTTAAATACCAAATAGTACATAACTACTCATAAACACATTTAAAAACAGAGTGACAAAACAGTGGAAAAATATAAGCACATCATCAGAGACACTGTGAAATCTTTAGACTTCTATGAACTGTATTCCAAAATTCTACCACATGAGGTCATTTATGTTTTGTTTCTGAAAAAGAGAGACATAAAATGTGTGTCCTCTTTCTTTAAATTATTGGTGCCACTAGTATGTTGTTTATGTAGTGTGGTTTTCTGTGTACTAGACAGGTTCAAAAATCACATGTGAAGAGGGGGAATTCAGAAAATTGTGTGAAGAGGTAAAGCAAGCCTGAAAATAGGGAAGTTCCTTCAAAAATATGTACATCATGTGCAGGGGTAATTCAGGTCTGAAAATAGGGGCATTCCTCAAAAATAGGGATAGTTGAGAGGTCTGCTCTTATGACAGAATTACATGATGAAGACAGTTGTATGTAAACAGCCTATGCAAGGTGGGGGCACAAAGGAGGAATCCAGGAGTAATGGCAAATAGGGGTTGGGAAAGGGGAGGATCAAGCATATTGGGCAATTCTGTTAAGGTATTAGGTTGAGAGGGAAAAGAAACAAGTAAAGTCTGGTTAAGTGGGGACTATACTGAAAGTCTGACTGTAGAGAGAGGAAATTAGATCTGCTAAATGTAATCAGAAACAGAAGGTTCGAACCCTGTGATTGCGCATGTGAGGACAGAAAATCTAGCAGAAGAAGGAGTTGAAGTGGTGAAGCAGAAAGTAGTGGAGTTAGAGGAAAATAAATGAGTGCCCTTCTCAGATGTGCTGTTAGTGCTTTGTGCAAGAAGGGCAAAGAAACAGAATTAGGCAACATAACAAATGGACAAGGGAAGGGATGCTGGGAAAAGGAGCATGAACTATTATATGACTAGAGAATTATGTGGAATGGTCATGGGCTGTATTATGAGGAATGGAGGAAGAAATGACAGCATACTGAGCTACTAGGAAGTGTATGTTGAAGTGAGGAGCTTGAGAGTTCTGGAAATCTAGAAGAAACACTAAATAAATTCATCTCTGTCTTTACAGAATAAGTAAAGGTGGGGTATCAGCAATGAAATGCAAGGTAGCTGTAGACTGGGACAAAGTAATAATGATAAAACGAACAGGATGACAATGTAGAGGAAAGTAACGGGGCCTCCAGGTGACAAGACATAGGAGGCAGGTGATTCTCTGCCAGGAGTCGGAAGTAGTGCGTGGTGAAACAATGTCGGACTTGTTCACAGATCCATAGTATTAGGCTAATGTCTCAAGAGCCCTTACAAACCTAGCCAGTTTTACCCAGATTTTTACCTAATTTTCTATCGCTGGAGGAAAGATAACTAGGATCAGCAAGTGGGGTTTTGACAATTTTTACAGCCTGCCTCTGTCCATAAGGGACAGGGGTGCCATCACAGGAGTGAATTTGCAAAATCCCATCCATTGGTCTAGATTGCACTTGAAGATGGTTAGGAAAGAACTCTGCTTCATGTTAATAGGAAGCCTGTTCCAGAGGAGGGGCAATCTCTGGGACACATATCTGTCTGTCAAGCATGATCTATTCATGTCAGAGATCAAGTTTAGATTCTTGGAGCAGGTAACCTTTGTGTACTTAGTTTTGCAAATATGCATCATTTTCATTAGGGCTGGGTCAGAGACTGCCTTGTAGGTCAGGCATAGATTGCTCCTCAGTAATTGGTAGGAAACTGGATACAATGATAGGACTTTTAATTGATCCATATATGATATGTTGGTTTTACCCAGTATTTTTGGTGAAAATCCTCAGAGGATGTTCCAGCTATTGCAGGTGCCTGGCAAGGTGCATACCAAAGGATGCATTGTACTCGATTATTGGTATGATGAGGGTCAGGTATAGTGGTACTATGACATCCTTGGATTTAAATGGCATGCCTTTACTTATAAGCTGAAGCACATAGAAGAATTTCCTCCCCACCACAGACACATGGTGGTAAAAGTTCAGATTACTGTCTGTGTACCCTGATCTCTTGCATCTAGGTTCAGTCTTAAGGGGGTGCTATCAATGTTGTAATTTGCAGGTGTATTTGATTTCTGAAAGAGTATTATTATGGATTTCTTCACATTTAGTTTTGGGCCATGGTTTGACACCAGTCATTAGTCTGTGTCAGCCCTTTCTGCAGGATATCAACATTGTTTGTCGAGTCAGTGGTTGCCCCCAACTTGCAGTCATCAGCACATTTGGTCAGCCAAATCCATCTACATTTGCCTTGACATCTGATAAGTATATACCAAACAGGAGTGGGCCCAGCACTGATCCCTGTGGTACTCCACTGGTGATTAGCCTATTGCTGCATGTTTGATCTCGGTTTTCTTAGAGAATTTAGTTTAATTATCTTGTCCAAAGGATGGCACACACTTCTACAGGAATACTGTCCATACCTCTCAACATCTTAGTGCAAGAAATTTGACAAAGCCAAAAATAATGGGAGACAAAGGGCCAAAATAAGGGAGATATTTTAATAATTCCGCCTATAAACTTAGAGCTGGCAGAATAATAGGTTTTCTGTAGCATGTATTTCCTGAAGGATATGACATTTGAAGCTCAAATGTTTGTCAGTATTTAGTGACTGCAGTCCTGAATGATTTGCAAAAAAATAAAAAAACACAAGTTTTGCGCGGAACATACCAAAAATATGAGCCAAAAATCTGGTTATTCTGTAAAAGTCTGAACAGTTGAGAGGTATGACTACTATCTCCTTGTGCTATACTCAGATGCAAGTGTTTTTAAATATGGCTTCAGCCTTCACTTGGGACTGGAACCCACAGCCTCCAGGTTTAGAGACTGAAACTTTAGTGGCATACTCATATGCAACATGCTCACTGATTTTCCTGATTTCTGTTCTCATCTCTCCGTTTCCTTCATTTTTAACTCTTTGTAATGTTTCTATGCTGCTTCCTCAGAATATTTCTTCATGTATTATTTTACCTTGCAGCTGTTTCTATTCATTCTGCTTATTTGTTGTTTTAAGAACTAGTTTTTATTTTGGTCTTGGGTGCTCATGTCTGCATTAACAGTTACAATTCAAAATTTTACTCTGTTTCTGTTTTTTTTTTTAATCTTTGGTCTTTTGTTTGCTTGTCTTCTTTTGTGTTTGATTTTATTCTCTACCATACTTGGTGTTAACTGAATGACTTCTTTTTGCTAATATGTTTATTGGGGTTTGATAGGATTTTTAACTTCATAGTTCACATTTTTCAGTGATCTTCTTTGCTTATATTTTGGACTCCTGGTTTATATTTGAAAACAGATATAACCATAACAGTTTTATTTTATTTTATGTATGTTATGCCACTGTTGTCTGGTACCCTTGTAAATTATTAATTATAATTATACTGTGTTGTAGTTCACTTTGTTTTTGTTTGCAGTTTTTGTTCTAAAACAAGTTTCTGTTAGTGATCCAGGAACAGTTTAGAAATGTGTCAGACTAACCTGCCTTCTGCTATTTGAGTCTATATTGTTATGCCTGTATGCCTTAGTGTATGAAACAATTCATTGCATTCATACTGTATACTACATCCAGTATTGCACTGATTTATACAGAACAATTCACTACATCCATGCTCTGCTGTCTGTATAGATCATCCTATATTGCGGTTTTATTGTTGTGCTTGTTTGATTGGTTATTTCTTTTGTTTTGATTGAGTAAGCTGGCTGTATCACAGAGACCCTTCTTTTAGGCATGATCTACTTACATATTAAGCCTGCAAAGAGGCAGTTAACTAATATGCATAGTGTTTATATAGATTACAAATCAACTCTTAAGAGCCAAAATGAAGTAATATTTGATAATGATGGTGCCAGTGTACACAACGCAGAGTTTCCAGAACGAGAATATATAGAATGATAGGAAAGAGTACTTCCTGTAGGAGAAAATGACGGTAGTAGGTTGTATGAAGTCACCACCAAGGATTAGTTGAGAAGACGAATGTAGTTCAGTTCAGTAGGCTGCCCAATTCATTTGGTTACGTCTGCTGCTATTAAGTGAAGGAGAAAAGAGATCTGTATTAAGTTGTTGATTCATAGATTCATATATATTCCAAGTCTACTGAGTCTCTTGACCATTCTCTCCTTGGCAATACTCTCCCTAAGACAGCACTTCCTTTCTCCAGGAGGGCCATACTGGTCAATCTTGGAATACATTTGTTGATGCTCATCCTGTCATCTAGTTTATATTTAACATGGGATGGGAGGCTATTCCAGAGGTTTGATAGGTGCTGGGTTATGAAGCTGTTCCTCCATCATATTTTATTTATCTGTTGGTGGAGATTTAGGTCCCTGGTTCTACTACTTGTGGAGATATTAGTCTTGCTGAGAAGCAGGAAGTTCTGGACTATCCTGCCCCTAATGGTACATTAAGCAAGACCAAGGTCTCCTCTCAGAAGTCTGTAAGACACAGAATAAAGGGACAGAGCTTCCAACCTCTCTTGGTATCTCTGGGACTGAGAGACTATCAACCCCAGTCTATCAACACAAGTAGATCCCTAACCACATTTTCATTTTATAGCGGTATGTTGACTAGACAGTATGATGGGAGGAGGGTCTGTGTGGTGAAAGTGATGATAGTAGTTTCAGCCCATCATTAGTACACAAAGAGTTTATTAAGGCAAGCTCATTCTGGAGGGTTTTTGTGTGATTGGTTGACTTAACATTAAGCCCTAGTTTGCAAACTTATGCAAAGTTTGTTAGCCGGAGGTCATGGCTGTCTGCTTGGAGATCTGTGAAGTAAATAACAAAAAAGAGAGGTCCCAGCACTGAGCACTGCAGGGCACCTCTCGTTATTATTCCTACTTTGTGATGAAGCACCTGCAACTGGCATTGTGTGGTTTCTGTCTTTCAGCCAGTTTGTTATCCATCTTACCACATATGGGTCGATTTTTAAAGCTTTCAGTTTTTGTATGATGTCAGCATACGAAATGGTGTCAAAGGCCTTAGGCAGGTCAGGATTTGTCACATGCACTGCAAGGCCGCCATCTACAGCCTACATAACCCATTAAAGAAATTTACCAGATTAAATAAACAGGATCTTTCCTTCAGACTAATTGGGGTCAAATCTAACAAGACTGTTGTTATCACAGTTTATAAAGTCAGTTACAATACATTCCATGGCTTTGTAGATGAGACTTGTGAAGCTGCTAGGTCTGTAATTACACTGGTTAGTTGTAACGCCACTCTTATGGAGGGGCATCACCACTGGATACACCACTCATCAGGGAGAAAAAGCAGCTGAAGCTAAATTAAACAGTTTGAGGAGTGTGCCTACAAGGGCATGTTTAACACTATTAATTAAACAAACAGGTACATCAGGTTCCATGGAGGAAGAATTTTTGATCTTCGTTAGCATTTCCAGTAAATGATCTTTAGAGATAATTGAGGGAGTAACGGATTCAGATAATTTGTGGTTTTGAATAGAAGTGAAGTTGGCAATAACTTTGGTTGCAAGTATATTGCCAATGTTTTTGAATTTCCCATGATACTTGGTTTTGGTGGGACTATTGCAGGTGCATGGCAAGGTGCATACCAAAGGATGCATTGTACTCGATTATTGGTGTGATGAGGGTCAGGTATAGTGGTACTATGACATCCTTGGATTTGAATGGCATGCCTTTACTTATAAGCTGAAGCACATAGAAGAATTTCCTCACCACCACAGACACATGGTGGTAAAAGTTCAAATTACTGTCTGTGTACCCTGATCTCTTGCATCTAGGTTCACTCTTAAGGGGGTGCTATCAATGTTGTAATTTGCAGGTGTATTTGATTTCTGAAAGAGTATTATTATGCATTTCTTCACATTTAGTTTTGGGCCATGGTTTGACACTTTTGTTCCTAGTGGGAACATGAACATTGCTAAAACCTTAATTGATTTGAAGTGTTATGTGAGGAAATTAAATCTAACCCTCCTCTTGGGAAATTCACTTAATTCAAATTGTACTTTTAGACCAACAAGTACGTTCAACCCTCCACTTCACCCTCTATTTAACCTCTTTGAGAATGTATGCGAGTTAGATATTAGGCATACAATACACTCACATGCAAGTAACATTGTAAGTATGTACAGGAAAAATAATACTAGTTACGAACCAATACAAGCATTAAAATTGTTAAGCACCTTGTAAGTTAGAACAGTTAAACCGGACAAAGGGGGTGGTTTGGTAATTTTTGACATCATTGACTATAATAATAAAATGGAGTTAGCTTTGAACAACACTGCCTACTCTAAGTCATCACTGAACGAGATGAATGTAGCACATTCACGTATTAGAGGGAATTTCAATAACTTGTTCATTGAGGCAAAAATAGATCTCGATACATACAACTACAGCAACATTTTGTACCCTAAGACACCAGTAATGTTTGGTATCCCTAAAATACACAAGGATAAGTTTAACCCACCTATGAGACCACTTATAGATGGTAGAGCTTCTCTGACTTACCCTTGTGCGAAATTAGTGGATTCCATCTTACAAAAATACCTGAAATCTGAACCACAAGTATGCAAAGACTCATGGTCCTTTTCACAAAAATTAAACGACCTAGAATTTAGTCAAGAGAATAACTTCTTGACTGTTGATGTAGTTGATTTATATACTTCTATCCCTCATCTTGAGGCTGTAGAATGGATTGCCCTCATACTGAAAGATAAAAATGCACCACTTGTGGAAATTGATCTGGTCACAGAACTTATTGACATTATTCTCACAAATAACTTCTTCATGTTTAATGGTGAATACTATTTACAGAAGCAAGGTGTAGGCATGGGTTCACCATGTGGGGCTAGCCTGGCAAACCTCTTTATGGCCTACTGGGAGAAGATGTTTATATTTAATAAACCAAAAATAAATACTTCTTTAATCTATTATACTAGATTTTTAGATGACATCTTTATTATTTTTAGAGGGAATGAGAATCAAGCGTCCCAATTAGTGAATTATTTTAATTCTACAACAAGTTTTTTTAAGTTCACATTTAATTTCAGTATGGAATATATTGATTATTTGGATGTCAGACTGGTTAAGGACTCAGTAAACAAGAGGTTGCTTTCAAAAATTTATAGGAAACCTACTTATTGTAACTCTTTCTTACACTACACCAGCGCCCATCCATGCACACAAAAAAGATCAATAGTAAAAAGCCAACTTATTAGGGCTGCGAGAATGTGTTCATTGGATAGCGACTTTTTAGTCGAATGCCATTTATTGAAAGATATGTTTCAAAAACGTGGTTATCTTATCACTCTAATAGATTCTTTAACTGAAGAAATCCAGTGTAAACGTAACAATGGTTACTTTAAACCTCTTTTAGTATGGACAGATGTAGATCAGACCATTCAATCAGAGCCCCCAGAAGATGTTAACCTCAACCATAACAATAACACTAGGGATTATAATATTCTTCAAACAGCACCTACCAACACCTTAGTGTTAGACAGTAGATCTGTCCAAGATGGTAATGGCCAGTCTAGCCAGCACTCAACTTATAATGTGAGTTTCATCACTACTTTCAACAATGACAGTGAACAGATTAAAATGATCTTATATAAAAACTGGACTTTCCTGCATAAGGACAATTTAATAGTTGACAGACTAGGCAATTTACCTATAATAATCTACAGAAGGGGGTGTAATTTGAAAAACTTTCTTGAAAGTAAAACTACGAGACCCAATGGGAGATCCGTTGGCATGTTCACATGTGGAGCATGTAGAATCTGTAAACACATTAGGACTGGTAGTTCATTTGAGGTGGGCAATAATATAAAGTACTTCATTAAACATAAATTGAATTGTGATTCCAAGGGAATAATATATATAGCAAGGTGTAACTGTTGTGTGGCGTTTTACATAGGTAAAACTGACCGGAAGCTTCGTGAAAGGATTTATGAGCACACTTACACTATCGATACAAATAAAAGTGAAAATGCCTTAGCTAGGCATTCGTCTTTAAGTAATGGCCATACATTCTACTTTCAAGTTATTGATCAAATAATGCCAGACATCAGAGCAGGACCTAATAGCTTACTGCTTGAGGAATGCGAATTAGAATGGCAACTAACCCTGGATGCGTTTTCATACCCAGGTTTGAACGAAAACTGTAATATTTCTTGCCTACTAAAGTTAAAAAGCTTAATGAGATGACGAAAAATACCTGTTATAAAATATGTAAAAAAACACCTAATGACAAAAAATAATTGATAAAATATTTTGCCCCGTTTATTTAGGACAAAGTTTTAGAATTGAATTTACTCTGATTTTATATTACTTTAACATGCTCACACACTGTTTGTTATGGGCAGCATTAGTTTGACTGCTACTAGTGACTACATGTCGAAAATGTGTATTTGGATCACTAATTCCATTTTCACTATTACTGTTTTTTAGTTGATATTGCTTTAACTGACACAATTATCATTGCTTAAATTATTGTTTGTTTTACGAGTGATATTTTCACTTAATGGAGTATGTGTTTAAATGCTAAATGTAGTTGATAGGTCTACATTATCATGTGACTACATGTACCGTTTTTTTTTTAAACTGCTACTTTGTAATTTGTTCACATTTCTGAAGAAGTCATCCTACGAGGGTGACAAAAAACGTGTGTAGTTTTAATTAAACTTTTTTACGTTTCAAGTACTTTGCCTGCAGCTGTTGGTATTCCGTTTCACTTGTTTGTATTTTGCTGTTCTGCTGTTTTGGTTTGCTGGTTTATTGCAAGTTGCATAGACATCAGCCAGATTGAGTAACTAGGTATTATTATACCTTGCTTAATGTTGTCTAGAAGTTATCAATTTTATTTTCACATGAGTTTGTTTTAAGGCCTCTTTTGATGAAAACAGGAGAGCAAAAGATAGATGGTTGAGGTACTCCTTTGCAAAGTTTGAAAGAAAAGATATGTTGCTATTAATAAAGACTTGTACATTTGTCAAAGTAGTTAAAAGAGCTATCTCAAGAGATTTAGCACATGAGAATTTATTTCTTTGAGCAAAAAGGAGATGTAACACAGAGCAATATATATCTTAGTTTTATATAGCTTGTGCTTTATTTTGTATATTTTTCTTTTTGTTGTTTATACCTTGTAAAATTAATGCTGCCTGTCATGTAAAGTCTGTAAACTTTATTCCTAAGCCTAAGATGAAAATGGGTCTTAGCTAGATAATCCAATCAAAAATATGTAAGCAAGTAATGTAATATAACAAACAAGTACATTTTATGTAGCATACCTAGTTATTAAGAGTTAAATGCATCAGTAACTGTCTGCAGTAGAGCTAGGTATGCTACATTTTCAGATAAGCATATTACTATGCATCGGGCTGATATTCCCTTTGTCTTCTATTATTAGATTCAACTTTATTACCAAAGATACATGTAGTTTTGTTCACAGGATTTGTCAGTTATTAATGACAGGTAATTTATATTCACTCATTAATATTCAGGGCCTGATATAAAGAGCTATGCATTGTCTTGCCTTTGTCTCTGTTTCTTTGCTGTTTCAAAGGGTTTGACTTTGCATCTTTGATGGTGGATGTGTTATCTGCACACCATGCCGTAGTGTGGTAATTATGCTCTTTTTTTTGTGGGGGAATTCAAGAACTGTCAGTTTCAGAATTCATGAGCTGTCATTTTCATGTCTTGCTTCTGATTTTTTATTTGTGCATTGGGATTTTGTTTTCCACTATGCTGCAGCTGAATGTTCTTTTGACAGGAAGACTGGTACATAATATTTAAGAATAATGGGCATTTTTGGAATAAAAATCCCTTACAGGAAACATTTGGCTTCCTATGTGACAAAAAATTATTTTCTTTGTCTGTTCTTGAAACCTGATTTGCTTCTATACTGTTATCTTTTGGGAAACAAGTATCATGAAAGGGCCTGATACTTTGCAATGATGTTCGATTTAACATTTAATTTTTAATCTTTTAGTTCCTGATTTAGAAACTTGTAGATACTGATTAATAATGACATTAATAGTTAATAAGAAGCAATGATCTCTTCTTTGGAAATGAAATGAAACAAAGTAATTAAGAAGACGACCCATTATTTGGTTTAGGTATGCCTCAATGTTGCCTGCATGATTGCATTACAAAACATACCAGGCCAGGTGCAAATTAGGCCCAATGTGTATTAATGGAACTGCAAGAGATCTGTTAGTGCAGTTCAGTTGACCAAATTACAGATTACAAGTCATGCAATAATCACATTTTTGTTTTAAAAATGATACTACCCCACGGGACTTCCAAGATGGCTGCACAATGATCAACAACTTAATTTTAGCTCTGCCAGTGTGAAAAAAGAAATTGAAAAGTAAGAAGTAGTAATTCTGCCAGCTTAAGTAAAATTCATTTACTGGCTAGTAAGCACACTGCCTGGATGCCAGCAAATAAGACTTTTAGAAAAGCTAAAATAAAATCAACTAAAAAAGTAAAAAGGAAACACTGACTGGGAAAAATCCTACAGCTATTCAGCAAAAAATCAGTTCAAGCTTTAGCTTTGGTACATGAGATGGCTTCCATTAATTTAGAGGAAAAAATAAATAAATAAAATGTACTCAGAGGTGATTAAAATAAATAAAACATTAAAGGAGTATATCAACTCAAATAACAACTGGCTGGAAAAATTGAAGATTTAACTAGCTGTTCAGATGAACTGATAAAACTGAAAACTCAGAGGTTGATATGAAGAAAAGGCTGTCTGATTCTGAGACTTCTCAAAAATTGCTGTTTCAAAAATTGGTAGAGTTAGAAGATAGAGTGTGCAGAGGCAACCTGAGATTTTCTGCTGTACCAGAAAAACTGGAAGGAACAGACTGTATACATTTTATGAAAGCACAAATAAACAACTGGGCTGGTATTCCACAGCAGGATTTGTTAATTGAAAAGGCACATCTAGTGTCTGTTCTAAAGGGTGTATATTATATTCTCGAAAGCCGTCAATGTCGAATCTGACATTGTCGACATGAGAATATTGAACGTTCAGAATCCCGAGCGTGTAAACGGAAATCTCCATAAGGGAGATTTCCATTTACTACAATGTAGTGCAGTCACGGAGTTGTTATATTTAAGTAGTGGGAGGTGTCGGGGGTGCGGGGGGCTTGCCCCCCCCTGCTTAAACCCGTTAGGGTACTTTTTTTTTTGTCTTTTTATAAGTTCATTGTTTGAAGACATGAACCATATGGTGTCGACCATATGTTGTTCGATGTTTTCAAACGTCGATAATATAATATAGACCCATTCTAAACATGGTCATGAGCTAAGCAGTCAAAACCTGTATTAGTAAAGATGCAGTCATACCAGCAGAAGGAGTTGATATGACAAAATTGTGGCAGAAGGGAAAAAGTATTACAAATTGGAGAGACAAAGTGTTTGTGGAAAGTGATCATTCACTGTACACCAGGCAGAAGAGAAGGAAACTTATCCCAGCAATCAGGGAAAGTCGAGAGGCAAGTGTGAGATTCAAGCTGCTCTAACCAGCTGTCTTCAGAACATTTTTTGCTGGAGGATCAAAGACTTTTTTATACTGAACAGGCTAAGGAAGAAAAAAGTTTATCCATCATAAAGAGAGCCATAAAGCAAAATGGGGCTCTGCTTCTCATTATTCTGGCAATAAAGCTCATAGAGAGACTTTGCCAGTGAAATCCCTCCTAATGTTCCAAAGGAAAATGCTTGAGAAAGAGAAACAATCACAGGAGTTGACTACAAGAATCAGGAGTATCTTGGACTTGAACCAGAGTCTGGTGCTGACAGATGAAGATGAACAGGAAGAAACCCCCCCAACATCGAAATTAGTGAATAAATGTGAAATTATGAAACATCAGTCACATTTGTGAAATATGGCTTTGCAATAAAACATGGCTGAGGAAGATTGGACTTTTGTTGACTTTGTTAAACTTGTGGGTAGACTGTAAAGCATATACCCCACTTTATGTCATTAATGTTTAGAAGGGCACTAAATGTAAAAGAAAGTAACTGTAAGTAAAACAATTTTGTTCTTAATAATATCTGTATAAAACATTTCATGATAAAAACTGCATGTTATATTGTAAAGCAGTTTTGTATGGTATGTAGCCAGGGGTATTTTAAATGTGGAGGAGATTCTTTTCAGTGATTATTCTACATGTTAAAATATTAATGTAAACAAGTGATTTTTTGGTTGTGAGAGATATATGCTCTACAGTATAATAGGAGAAGAGAGGCTGGACAAAAAGCAAGTTTAAGTAGATGTGCTATGGTGTTAGGGTGCTGGCGGTGGGGGTGTAGAAATGCACTGATTATACTGTATGTAGAGCTCAAATGTTTTCTCTTGTTTGTCCTTGACTTAATCTATAGACAAGTGTTTTTGCAAGCAAGTAAGTTTGAAAAATAAGACAAAATAATAAAGGCCATGAGTAGTACTAAGTTTCTTGCATATGCACTGACATTGACTTGTTTTTCCATTAGCAAATGTTCACTGAGAGTCAAGACGTCTGCAACTGAAGGTAGTTGTATATTCTATCTTGAAATTAACAAAGATTCCTTCATGCATCTGCAGAGTTGTTTTTTTTTTTTTTTTCTCATTGCTGACTATGTTTCCATGGAGATGTGCTGTTGCAGGTACAAGCAATTAATCTTGATCATTCTGAGCATCTTTGCTGAGGAAAATGCAAATTTAAAGGTACAAGGGAAAGCAGTTCAGTGAAAAATAAAGTTTGAAATTATTGGAAGTAAATAAGAGATAGTAGCTTCCCCAGCAGCCTTAATATTTTAATACATTTAACAGAACATTGTGTAATTTAGTTATACTAAATGATACCCAGTACCTGTTTTCTTATGGCTGAAAATTAATGTTTTCTGAATGCATACAAGCTGTTTTTCATATCTGTGAGATGAACAGAGATAAAAAAAGAACCAATACTGATCAGTGTAAGTTGGAACACAGGCCGTAACATAAACTTTAGTATGGGTAATCTTAATTTTAGGTTAGGTGATTCCTTTGAGTGTATCTGTTGATTTGGGGCAGTTATTTTTATCTGGATGGTTAAATTTCGTTTTTGAAGTTGTACATAGTTTTGTATGTTGTTTTAAGTTAGTAGGTCATGAGTGTTCTGAAAATGTTTTGTTTGAGGGTTTTCATCAAAATAAAAAGTCTTGAAAAATGTGACACAGGTTCAAGTGGAGATAACAACAACAAAAAAATTGTATAAAAGATCATCCTGCCAAACATTAGTGTGTGCATGTTACAGAAACGTTGGAATGTAAATGGTCTTAGAAATATAAACAAAAAGGAAAGACTATTGAATTATTTTACGAAATTCAGACTGCAAATAACAATGCTGCAAGAGACACATTTGGGAAGAAATGAGCAAGCAAATTTGACAAAGAAAGGATTTCAGGATGGATATTCAACAGAATATCAAGAACAAAGAAAAAGGGGAGTAATTATACTTATTGCTAGAGGGTCACCAATAGTGAAAGAGGGAAAACAATAATCTTACATTTGTGTTAGCAAGGGGCTGTTGACAAGGGAGGAGGATTACTCTGGCATGTATTTATATTCCACCAAACACAGCTATATGGAGCTTAAAAAATTTGGGGGAAAATTATCAGCTTTCAGCAGGGAATATTACTTATAGTTTGGGACTGGAACTTGATTTACAACAGTGAGAATGTATCTGTGGGGCCTAGAAGGGAAAATATAACAAAAAATAGTAGATTTCTAAGGAAATTTATGAAAATATTTGGTATGGAAAACATGAAGTCAGTAGCAGGAACTTGGAGAGGATTTACATATTATTCCTTAAGGTATAATAACTGGGCTAGACTAGACTGAAATTATGTTTCGCAGAAGTACGTGCATTTAACTGAAAGCATCAACACACGTCTAATAACTATTTCAGATCATGCAACCATGAAAACTAAGATAAAACTTATTTATTTCATGTAACTGGCCATAATACAGCTACTTCTTCACAGCCTCTAATTATCTCAATATTGTCTACCCCTCTCCACTACTATCTTTATCTCCCTTTTATCTGGAACTTCTCAATACTCCTTCATAATTTGTAACCCTCTTCATCCTGTAATTATGTCACTGTTTCGTACTCAATATCTATTTTCAGCTAATTCCATTTGAAAGTAACTAGACTGTTATAAGCATGATATTAGTATTTTACTGTATTCCTGACTTAACTGTCATGTTTTCATTAACTGTCATATCATTACAATTCTGTGTATGCTCATTTACTATTCTACATATGTATATTTACTATTCTATGCATGCACATTTGTTATATTTTGATTAACTGTCATATCATTACTAGTTTACATATATACATATATTATATAAATCTTGTATAACTGCCTTCTACTCATTCTGTAAAATGGAGTATTTCTCCCTGGGCCTCTGCTGAAAATGGGACTTGTGCCCAGTTGGACTGTCCCAGTAAACAAAAGCAATAAATAAATAATTATACAGGGTAATGAAGTAAAAATGAGACACAGGCACATTCCCACCTATCTGTTAAAAAGAGAAGAATTTAACAAATTAGTAGTGGAAATCATTCGAGCGTGATTAGGGAAGATAGAAATTTCTTCAGAAGTTATAGCTAGTGAGTGAGATAAAATGAAAATAGAGTTTAAAACAAGGGTAGAAGTAAAAGAGAAAGATATATGGCTAAGAACTAATAGAATTATTTAGAGGGACTGACAAAGGTTAAAGTATCACAGAATATGGGGAATCTCACCAAACAAGAAGAGGCACAATTGCAGAGTGTTGAAGAGATAATAAGGGAGTATCTGGATAATATGCTTGAGTTTAGAAAGATTGCTGTTAAGCAACTGTTTTTTTGATAATAACTCCAGAGCACAAAAGCTTTTAGCACATCATCTCAGACATCAGAAAGTAGAAAGGGTTGTCAACAGATTTAGGGAATCTATAACAATAAAAATAACCAAAGATCCTGCAGAGGTATTAAAGATATTGCAGAAATTTTATTAAAATTTGAATAAAGCAGAGAAATGTGGAAATCAAGAAGGAGCACAAATGGAAATATTTATGGGAAAAGTTAATTATGCCAAGATTAGAGGTAAATGAAGCTCAGCAATTAACACTTAGGAGGAGATGAGATAATAAGGGTGATGCATAATCAATCTGCAGGAAAGTCTCCAGGAACAGATGGCATTCATGTGGAAGTTTGGACGTTAGGGAGGAAGAAAGTGGTAAAGATCTGGAAGATTCTGTTTAACTGTATTTTAAAATGTGGGGATACACCAACATCTTGGAAGAAAGCTGTGGTGGCTGTAATACTTTAAAGACGATAAAGACCAGTCATACCCAGCGTCATATAGACCCATGTTAATGTTAAACATGATTATAAAGTGTAAATGTCTACACTAGCTAAAAGAATGGCAATGGTATTGCTAACATTATAGATATGGATCAGTATGGTTTTGTGGATGGGAGGCAAACATTTGATGACATTAACAGAAAGAACAGTGATGATCTATTGCGATCAGAATGTAAGAAAATATACTGTTATTGGTGGGTCCTGATGCAGACAAAGGCTTTGATAGAGTAAGCTGGGATTTTTTGAGGAGGACAATGGAAGCATTTGCATTCCCTGATACAATAGTAAGGTTAATTGGGAGGATATATGAAGGATGGGAGGCAAAAATTAGAGTGGGAGGGTTCCTCTCTGATAAGCTATGTCTGAATATTTCTCTTCTTATCTGTCCTGTACCAGCTTTAAGATTCCGCCATCACTGAATCTCGTACTTCCCTGTAACTTCTTGTTATCTTCTTCATTGATACTTCACCACTACCTGACATCTATAAAATGCAGATTCCTTTACTTAATTATACTACTTTTCAGCCTATCCCCTTTCTTCTCCTCCTGCTGTGCCATCTTTCATCTTACCATGACTCAATCATATCTCTCAACATTTTTCCAACTCTGTCTCATACTCATGCTTCCTCTTTTCACTCTCCACACATTGCACCAAACTTATTTAATATTGCCTCTCATCTTTATTCCTAATATAGACTGATTATCTGCACTTCAACTCAAACCAAAGCAAAATTAAGTGGAAGAATCCTCTCCAAAAAACAAGTATGTATAATTCCCCAATATACTAAAAATTGATGTAGGAAAAAATAGATATACACCCTAATCCTGGCCCCACCTATCACAATGAACACAAAAATAATTCTCTCCCACACAATTCTCTAACCCAAAAACAGCCACTCCCCAACCCTGAGGATCTGATTTTTGCTGCAATAAATGTTAGAAGCATAAGAAATAAAACTGCTGAGCTACATGCCTGGATTACCCAGCATAAGCCTGATGTTCTCGCTGTAATTGAAACTTGGCTTAAACCCAGCATAAATTACTCCGGAGTTATACCTCCTGGCCATATTATCTGTAATGACCTTATAAGGAAGAATGGCGGTGGTATTGCTTTAATATTTCCCAACCCCTACCACATTTCCCCTTACAGCAAACGAATACCAAAATTCAGCTCAGCAGAGCTTCTTACTGCTTTCCTCAAAATAAACAATTATAAACAAATATACATTACTGTTCTTTACATCCCTCCTGGTGACAATATAGCTATACTGGAAGATATCCTACATTGGATATCTATAACATTTCCACAAGAAAAAATACTACTAGGTGATGTAAATGTCAGTTGTTTGGACATAAACTTTAACTCCCCTACATCTAGCATGAACTTACATGGTTTCACGCTACTAATTAATAGCCCCATACATTATAGCAAGACATCATATTCCCTATTACACTGAATCCTAGTATCAGACCCTAGCAAATGCTCTGTGATCATCACGCAATCTAAATGACAAGATATCTCACACATCCAGTTAAATAGCATATTTATAAAATGACACACAACCTTTCCAACTTTAACCCAGAAATGTTCATTACTACACTATCATCTATTAATTAGAACTTCCTAAAAATCCTTCCCTTAGACAATGCTGTAAATAAATTCAGTACAACTTTTCTAAATATCCTAAATAGCTTTGCATCTCCTAGAAGGAAGAGATGAAAAATAAATAATGCAATTTGACTATCCAAAAAGAGTAGAATCCTAATGCAGGTTAGAGAAAAAGCATGGAAAGAATAACAAAAATGTAAAATACCTCAAATATCTTGAAAACTTCAAAATACTTTGCAGTTGTACAAAAAAGTAAATAAAGCTGAAAAACTATACTATAATAACTTTCAGAATAATACTAAATAGAACCCTAAACATTTTGGACATCCATTTATGAAATCTTACATCCCAGCCAAAAATTCAACCCAAACTCTTCTCCTGATAACTCACCACTCGAAACTGCAATACAGTTCAGCTCTTATTTTATAGATAGTATAGCATCTTTAACCAAGGATTCGTCAGCGTCTAATTCAAACCCTGCCCCACAGCCACATATCACCACATCCACTTTCACCTTCAAACATGTGCACACATCCTGTATAAAACTACTCTTAAACTTAAACCATAGTCTTCTTCAGGTGATGACCTTCCAAGCAAGTACTTAAAAATAGCAGCCAACAGCATTGCCTATCATGTCTCAGTCCTTATAAATAGGTAAGTCTAGGATTCCCACATTCCCTCTCTCTGGAAAAAGTAATAAATTATCCCATTATCCCTGTTCACAAAGAAGGAATTTCAATGTACATTAAAAACTTTAGACCTATAGCAGTCTTATTTCCCCTCGCCAAAATACTTGAAAAATGTATTCAAGAACAATTGCCAGACTATCTCCTGCAGACAAAAACTCCTATCCCCTACACATGGCTTCCATCCTTCCCATAGTACTAGCACTGCCCTTCTAACCTGTATAGATACTGTCAACAAAGCTAGAGATAATGGCAAACTAGTCTGCTCCTTATTTCTAGACTAGTCTAAAGCCTTCAACACAGTTTGTCGTAGCAAACTTCTACTTCAAATGTCCTCACTAGGTCTGTCTTAGCCCACCCTTCTGTGGTTCAAAAGCTACTTGTCCAATAAGCATCAGTCAGTAAAATGGCACACTATGCTCTCTCCTTACCTCCCAGTCACCACTGGTATACCACAATGTTCTATCCTTCGTCCCGTCCAATTTAACATTTTCACCAACACCCTCTATACATCCACACAACAGGCCACGCTAATACAATACACAGATGATTCCACTCTCATTTGCATATCTGACAACACATTCAAAATAATAGCTCAGGAAGCTTTAACAGACTTTAACTAAACAAGACAAGATCTGTGACATCCTAAACAGTTTGGCTGTATTCAGGAGATGTAGATTTTGACACAAATACACTTTAAATATGGAAACATCTGTTATTATGATCTTACACATTACATTTTTTATTTTATAGTTGGTTTTTAATGGTTTTATAAATCCTCAGTAATATGTAGATTTATAAACAATATTAATTTAGTAAATAAGAGAAATTTAACACACAAAAAAACTTATTGAGGTCTCTTATTAGATTTACACTGAGGAGAATAAAGCACTTTGGCACTTTAAATGTATATTTCTATTTGAATTTTAATTGACTCTCAATTGTTTAATTGGCTTATCAGTTTGTGTATTTAACCAGCATGGCCATATCCATATTTTCACCTTGAAAAAGCCTGGAATAGTCCAGGCGAAAGCGCTTGGTTAATTTGGATCTTTTTTTGCTGCTTTGTCGAATAAAAAGTTCTTTTTGAAGACACCTGGTTCAGCGTTATTTCAACTACAACATATGGTTTAACATCGTAGAACTTTTGCTACTTGTGCACGTATTGGTTGGATTTGGTACCATTTTTCGGAAACTAAAGCCAGTTTCTGTTAAACCTTTATTCTGAATTTTCTACAGCTCCTGGTTCGGGCTGGTGTGTTCTTTCTTTTTGTGTTCTTATTGAATTCTTGTACGCTTTTTTTAGCTTTAACAGACACTGAAACATGGCTTTGTATGTCACAACTCCTGCTCAACCCAAAAAGACCAAACTACTACTTTTTTCCCCCAAATCCCTTTCTCACGAAAAAAACAAAAAAACAAAAACAAAAGTTAAAGTCCTCTTTTTTGATAATACAATCATTGAAGTAATTTCTCATAGCAAATTGTTAGGGATGATAGTGAATGATAATCTTACATTCAACCTGCATATACAAAATTGCAATAGAAAACTCATCAAAAACTAGGGATGCTTTACAGAATCAAAAATTTTCTCACCAACACAACTAAAACTACATTTTTCACTACTTATCTCCTTCCCACACTTCTTTATGGCGCTCTCATCCTCACTAACTTCCACACTTTACAAAAAATTAAAACTTGAACAATGATATAGCAAAGTTGCTAAATTTGCAGCAAATACCCCTTTCAGAACCCACCACTGTATAGCAGTAAAAAGCCTAAGTTGGTTAGAACTGCCTCATCGGTTAACATATACAGAGCTTCTTATCACCTGTAAAATTATCCAGCGCATACATCTGCCTATCCAGCACTAAAAAACATTCTACACAACTATGTTCCCAGTCAACCATTGTGATCCATTGACCAAAAACTCCTGCCTACAAACCTATCAGATTTGCTTGGCATTGTCTGCACTCATACAAGGTTGCAAAGGCCTGGAACTCCTTACCTGTATCAGTCAGATGAATATCCTCCCTCCCATCTTTCAAAAACACTCTGAAAGATTTCCTGCCTAAAATCTGACTCAAACCAGGATAAACTATTTCTCTAAATGTGAACAAATACCTTTTCATTCCTTATCCCTTCTTATTCTCTTCTTCACTTTCTTCCTTACTTCTATCAGATTCTCCCCCCGACTTTCTCTCTAAATATACCATAAACCTGTTTTTCCTCAATTCATATTGCAATTCCTATTTGTATTAGACTAACTTACTTTTAATTTCTCTAAAAACTGTCTACAATTTCTCTAAATATTAAATGATTGTCGTATAACTTGTATTGATTCTTAACCAATGTTTTTATATTATGTCTAAAATTTAAAATGTCATACAATAAAGAAATACAATGAATTATGGTTTTGAAGAACAAATAAAATCATAACTATTTGTGATTTGTACAATAAGCCTGAGACCAACAAGGTAGTAAATGAGACAAGACAATTTCTAAAAAAAGAAAAAAAAAACAATCCGAACAACAGTCTGAATAATTAAGTAGATGAAGATTTTGATTCAGTAAGGACCAAATCCTTCAACAAAGGATTATTTCTCAATTTGTTTGGATATATTCTTCTCTCTTTTACTTTAATTTCTTTAATTGCAACCTCCATTAAGAAAGTAAAAAAGTTTTCAAATTTTGATTCTGAAGAGGATTTCCTATTCCTTGTAATAGTTTTTCTGGCTACAGCAAGTATAGTCCAAATTAAATAAGAAAAATCTTTTTTTGTGTATCTGTTCCTAGAATATAAATATGCTTGAAAATCTTTCTGGTTGTTCTAATTATTTAAACTGCATATATTTTTGTTTTATTTTTGAAGATTGTAAAATTATTGTTCGTAATATGTTTTGTAATAATTTGAAGCTTTTATTCCTGGGCCTCTGCTGAAAATGGGGTTCTACCAAGTCAGACTTTCCTGGTAATCAAATCTCTGTAGTTAAATAAATAAATAAACAAACAGAAGAGCTAGGCAGGGGTACCCTCTTTCCCCTTTATTATTTGCTTTATATTTAGAACCATTGGCAAAGAAGATAAGGGACTCAGAGATCAAGGATATAATTGGTATGGTAATCAAGAAAAGTTGGCTTTATTTGCAGATGATATTATTTTATACTTGATAAATCCAGAAAAGGACATCTGTGTGTTGTGGACATTTTGAGACAGTTTCAGGACTTTTTGGGATATAAAATTTAGTAAAATAAAATTAATGAAAATAAAACAAAGACGATAGCTGTAAATTATGTACCCACACATTAATTGGTTCAGCAAAATTCATATTCATGGGAGCACAATAAGATAAAGCATTTAGGATTATGGATTAAAAAGGCTTCTGCTATGGCAGGTAAGGATATGTGGGAAGATACTAGACAAAAGATAATATTAAAACTAAAAAACTGGAGGCTCTTGTTTATGGATATGGATAGTAAGATACAAGCAGTGAAAATGTTTTAGTTCCTTAAGTTTTATGTACAGATCATGCATATGTTTATCAACCAGATGAAAAGTTGTGGGCAATAATTAATAAATTTTTCTAAGAGAGGAAGAAAGCAGGAGTTAAGTAGGATAAGTTGCGCCTTCCAATAGAGCAAGGTGGTTTAGAATTGCCTGATTTGAAGCGATATTTTTTGGAGTTACACACTTAAGGCCAATCAGAAGGTTATTATTCAAAGTGGAAAGACAAGATGATGAAGTGGGGGATTCAAGAAATAAGGAGAGAGAGAGAGAGAGAGATAGAGAGTGGGATTTTGGATGCAGATCCTTAAGGAGAATAATAACAGCCATATAGATTACTAACTATATTCATTAAGTAGCAGAAAGTATTCCAAGAGCTAAGCCAGCATGAGAATGGAGAAAGGAGACTGCCTGTAGGGGATGACTGCAAGTAAGGGTACAGAGAATAGGAAAGAGCAAGCTGGAACTTACTGGAGAAAACTGGCAAAGGAACCAATGTACCGGGAGCAAATAACTAGAGAGGGAAAGGCAATAGAATGGGTTGAGGCCAAGAAGACATTTGAAAACAAGCTAGAAACTGCCTTCCCTACCAGGGATTGTTATTAGAGTGTAGGCAAAGGGAAAGGGATAGGGGAATCTTAAGTGAAAGACGTTCTCTGGTAGAGTTTTTAGTTGAATCTAGAACTGAAGCTGCTGTTAAAAATGGGATAACTAGTAGGGCATATAAAATATTGCACAGTAACTATAAAAATCAATCGAGGAGGTTAGAAAAGACTATGAATAGAGATTGGATAAGCAATTGTGCAAGGGAATAGTGGGAGGACATATGTATGGCTCCCAAGTATGCAAAAAAGCCTGAAAAGTTTAGGGTTTTTGCTTGGAAGCATTTGCATAGGTATTTTTTTATATCCTAAGCAGCCTTCAGATAATTTTCCTAAGGTTGATAGCAAATGTTGTTAGTGTGATGGGGAAGAAAGAGTCAACTAGGAGCATATGTTTTAGGAATGTAATGAGTTGGTAGATTTTAAAAATTTCCTACAGAGTACTCTATCAGAAATATTGGTGAGCAAATGGCTGTAACTAAGGACATGATTCTTTTGAGCTGGGACACAGGATCTGAATTGCCTAGGCATAGTAAGGCCGTGTTACATTTAATTCTGTTGGCTGCCAAAGAAGCAATTACTAGGAAATGGAAATCACAGTCTAGGCCAACTGTATTTGAAGTATTGAATATTTTAACTGAGATGAAAGAACGGGAAGCAGGATCTTTAGAAAGGGGAAGGAGCAAATCACATAGAAATAAATGGAAATTGTGGGACCAACACATGCAGAATAATGTTCAGGAGGAAGAGTGAGGTTTAAGGGAAGGCAAAAATTGAGCAAATTATGTAATGTTGGACTGATAGTACTTCTAAAAAAAACATATGTGATGTATAATGTGTGTAAGTGGAAACGTGTTAGTATGGCTTGCTTTCTTTTATATTAATTCATGTTTGTCTGTATCTTAAATAATTATTTAATAAAGGTGTTAAAAAAATACTGCAGCAGGACTTCTGTCTTGATTAGAAGTTGGCCTTGTCCCAGTAAATTAAACATCACAACAAGAGAGGGTCATCCAACAGAGACTGCAGAATAATTATTCTAGTGGAAACCCAGGCTTGCCAAAGGTGCCATTTTCAAAAATAATGTACTAATATGGGGTGGCATGCCGGTGCAGTGGTTAGAGTTGATGCCTTACAGCACATGGTGATCTAATTCAGTTCCAGACTGGGGTGCCTTCTTTTGGTGTATATACAGTGAACTGACTGCATTGCAGGACTTCTGCTGGCTCAGGTAGCTTGTAGAGGAGGCATATAGGGCATTGTAAACCCTGATGGCTGCTGAAATGAATCTTCTGTGGCAAACTCCCTTTCTCAAGAAATGAGTCAGCTGGACAGATAATCAGAATGCAAATGATTGGCAGGTAACAGTGGAGAAGATATTTATATAAAATAAGACAGTAAGACTTTTTTTTCTTGGCCTAAGGTGTTCCTCTGTTATAGAAGGTGGGCTGTCCCTAATGGAGAAGATCAAGTGACCGAAGCCATATCTTCTCAATTACTGATTAAGTGCAGGCCACACATGAAGCATGACTCAAGTGTGTAGCAGGAACAAAACTGTATATGGCCTTTAACATATCTGGAGGAAATTTGCTTCACGTCGGTGGATCTGGCAGCCTCCCCAACACACACACACACACACACACACACACACACACACACACACACACACGAATAACACCTGCTAATCAGCTTCTTCAGGTGTCTTATTTTTTAATTTTGCAAAAATCTATTTGCCTAGTTGTCTACTTGTCTGTGAAAACATAATAGGATCATAGGATCATAGGAGATTACCAGACTATCGACTCAGAGGTAATTTCAAGCCTAGCTGTTTCATCCCAATGTAATACCATAGAAATGTTAGCTAATACCCAAGATTGCATTTAATAATGACTGCCCATGTCCAGTGTACACCTCAGGGTAAACTTTTCCAATTCAGAGACAGTGTTACCATGGTTCTTTAGTACAAATAAGTGCAGCACCACAGTGGGCTGTCTCTGTGGCCTAGCACAAATGCTAATGAGACATTCTGGGGGAGGGGTCTATGCTAATTAGTCATATGTTCCTCCCCAGGAAATGTCTGTAGTAAGGCATTCATGCAATCAAGCAGTTCAGAGAATTTTTCAGTTGCATAAGGAAAACTCACCACCTGTGTTAGTGAACATTTCCATAAGCTTATGTTCACCCATCACATTAGAGGTAAGGGGTGGGAAGTTTATCAGACAGGTAGTGTTGGGGGTGTGGGTATTTTTGTATGTGTGTATGTGTGTGGCTACATGTGTGCCTGTAGAGATAGAACTGGTGTAGGGTGTGCTCCTTACCTTTCATACTGCATTCTGAATGAACAAATATCTACAAATATCCTTCGGTTTTAATGCTCTTGTAAGAATAAATACTACAAGATTTTCAGTAATATCAGGCCTGGCAATGCATATTAACTATTCCCACTTAGATACCAGAGATCTAAATCTGTTATTAATTGTGAGTAGATATATTATTTACAGAAGAACACACATTCACATCATAAGGAAATACATCTGCAAGCAGATCACATGCCATAAATTCTAATATGAACGTAAATTAGAAAGATTTAGCAAAACAAAAAGCAGCATACAACTGCATGTGTGTGTGTGTGGGGGGGTGCACGCACGCATGTGCACACACATCTGTATAGGTTTCAGAGACTTTACCAGTGCTTAGAAGGCTGGGAGGGCC
The DNA here is from genome assembly GCF_019279795.1 of Protopterus annectens. Classification (NCBI taxonomy): domain Eukaryota; kingdom Metazoa; phylum Chordata; order Ceratodontiformes; family Protopteridae; genus Protopterus; species Protopterus annectens. The sequence goes on from NC_056745.1 coordinate 1,187,345,046, forward strand.
AGTTTATGGAAAACGCAAGGAAATGACAAACTGAGCATACAAAAATGATATATTCATGCACACCAAGGAGACAGCTTTATACACTATATGTGAAAATAAGCTACACAAAACAAATAGCATTACAACAATTTAGAAAAAGTTATAATATGAATTACTGTCCAAGAAAAAATGCATTACTTTGCAATTGCAAAGATTTGTTTGAAGGAACAATAGCCGCAGTGTTTCATGTGATGCATTTTTAGGAAACTTGTTAGTGCTGAGGTAGTTATGCAAAAAAAAAAAAATAACCCTAAGGCTGTCCTTTCCCTCAACCCTAACCCTGCACCTTACCTTTATAAAAAACCTTCCTGTAGTACTGCCACTATTCTGCCAAATGTGAGGCTAGTGTTGTGGTGGTGGTGGGGTTAGTGTTAATATTGAGAGATGAAATAGTTTTTCTTTCTCAGTAGTATTTCATTCGATATTTTTTTTATTTTTGGTATTGTGTAGATAAAACATAAATGGCATACTGTTAATAAAGGAAAGCACATTAAAAGTTGACTTTTGGGATTGGACATGAGCTGCATGTGTTAGCATGATGGCTTTAAACTGCAGGTTGTATATCACACACATTTCAGTTTACTTTTAGGCAGTCTTTGGTTTGAAAACAAAGCTTATTGAAAAAAAATGATGAAAGAGTACATCTAGCATTTTCCAAAACCAATGGAGTGGAGCAGTGTTTGATGGAAGGGTAGTACTGAATAATGAATGAAGGGGGAAAAAGGGAGAGTACGCTATCAATGGGTGATTTTTAAGGGACAGTAAAGACTTTTGTGTAAGTTTTTATGATGGTAAAGCAAAGGTTTGAGTGTTTTTTTAAATCCACTTGTTCACTGTTTATTTTTCTTGTGGCTTCTAACTCTGTAGCCCCCTTTATTATTCTGACTGCCATACTTTGATTACCTTTCCTGATCTGTTAGACAGCACAGGTGTTGTCCTTATTGGTTGTAGGGCTTAAGATAGGTAGAAATAGATGCTGTCATTCGTGTCTCATGATGATTAGAGGGATTTTACGTGACATCAGTGCATTTGTACTGTATTGCTGATGCAACTTTAGTCCATGCAAATACTTGTTTGATCAAGTCCTCCCAACATTCTGCCATGCAGTTGTTTCAAGTATCTGCTACTGTCTCCTAGTCTGTACTTGAGGTCAGCCCTGAAGCAGTGGTATACCATACCTGACCCCACTGGATAAATTTACATCCACTTGATTCTGCCTTCCTTGATCAGGGCTGTCTAGTAAAATTGTGTCTACAGTATGTATATTCAGTAACGATTAATTCTGTACTGACAAGATGCCTAGAAATGAGTTCACTTAAGAGAGTGAAGAAGGTAAACCGCTGTAAGATGCGGAGATACAAAACTGAATATGATAGGAATAAGAAAGAAGGGGTGAAGTGCTGAGGAACTGATGGACTGCATCAGGAGAGGTAGACTGCTGTCTGAGGAAGGGATAAAATATAGTGCTGCAGGATGGAGTGCAAAAAGAAACAGATCATTGCAAGAGAGGAAACAGAGATGACTGCCACAGCAGAAGCAAAAAGTCAGAAGGTAGAGTTGTTACCTTGAAGCCCAGATGCCACACCTTATTTCCGGTGCTTCGACATATTGGATGGTTAGGGTTAAAGAAAAGCCTGGTGCATGCAGAGAGTGGCACTACAGGTGTCTATTGTGTCCCATGTTAAAAAGAGTGCATTTCACCTATACAGTCTGCGGGGAGGTCCCATCCAATAACTGATTAATGTGGCTCTACACTTCCCCACTGATAGCCCTTAAAACTATGGGAAAGGGATTAATGAGATAGAAGGACAGAGATTTAGATAGGTGCTTAGCAGATGATTGTCAAGTTGCAGCACAAGGATGCACAAAAAATAATTCTACTGTTCTGGACTCTTTCCAGTCTGATAGTTAACTACCAACATTTTTACTCTGGATTGTATGAAGTAAAACTTCAACTAGTTTGTGTCAAAGATCCTTTATACTAGTACTTGTTTTGCATATATAGTCATTAGAAATTCATCTGCTTGCCTGTGACAATACAGTTTACTTTCAGTGTTTAGTTAGCAAATTTATGATTTATTAACTGAGGCTGTGAAGAGAAATGTCTGTTTTCAGCACTGGCCCAAGGTTAAAGCTCCACCATGCATGTTAAGTAATACAGTAAGAGGCAATATGTAGCAAGAAATATGTCATGCATTCATTACAGGTTACTAGAAAGTTGTTTGTATCATACAGAAAGCATTAGCATAGTCTGTCTAGATCATTACAAATGCATACAAGGTTCATTACTACAATAGTATGCCATATTTGGCTGTGGGTATAATGCAGGATTTGCATGTTGTTTAGTGACAGGAATAAAGGCCGAATGACCAAAATAAGCTTGCCATGGGTAAATCTGCATTACTTTCAACACAAATGTGAATTGTTTGTTAATTAAACTTGCTTTTTGTATCTGACCGATTCTTCCTTTTGATGAAATGTAGATTTCATTTCAAAATCCACACTTGTATATGTAAATATGTTTTTCTTGTATGGTGCAGATTTCTAAGTAATGATTTATTTTTAATTTCATATGTTATATTTAAGCACTTGTCTGCAAGATATATACATGTATATACACATACACACACACACACACACATATATATATATATATATTTGAACACACACATTAATAATAAATTATATATATATATATATATATATATATATATATATATATATATATATATATATATCGCGGTGGTGCAGCGGTAGCGTTGTTCATATGTTCATAGGTTGATACTAGGCTATCTGCCCTAGGGCATTTACAAGCCTAGCCAGAGTGTGTTTGGCTTTCACCCCCCTTCTTAGATAAGTTGACTGCACCTCTGTATAGTAGGTCACAGAAGATAGCCCATTTAAGGTTAGTTTACCATGCCTCTGTCTAGCAGTGACACAGAAGAGATCCCAGGGGTAAATTTACGATCTCCCATCCAAACATCAAGATTCTTCTTGAAGAGGGTCATTGAGGGGCTCTGTCTGACATGGATTGGGATTTTGTTCCAGAGTGAGGGGAGCCTCTGGGATATGAATCTGTCCCTCCAGCATGTTCTATTTATTTCTGTGGTTTAAGTCACTGGAGCATGTAGTTCTGATGGATTTGGATTCCTTGAGGTGGAGCATGTCCATTAATTCTGGGTTGGACATGGCTTTATACGTCAAGCACAGATCGCCTCTGAGTAGGCAGTAAGCAACTGAGTAGAGCTGGAGTTTCTTTAGCCTAACTGCGTAGGGCATCTGTTTGAGTCCCTTGATCCTCTTGGTGAGGTACTTTTGGGGTCTTTCTAGTTGTAGCAGGTGTCGGGTAAGGTACATCCCAAATGGGGCATTGTATTCAATTATGGGCCTGATGACTGATGAGTAGAGGGGCACAATGACCTCTCTTGATCTAGATGTGAACCCCTTCGTGATAAGGTGGGTTATATAGAATGTCTTTCTAACCACTTTGGCAGTGTGATTGTCAAAGGAGAGATTGCAATCTACTTGGGTCCCCAAATCTCTAATTATGTCTTCCGTACTTAATGGATTACCACCTATGTGGTAATTTGTGGGCACTTTGTTTTTCTCAAAGGGGATGACTATGCACTTTTTGGCATTTTGCTTTAGGCCATGGCTCTGGCACTAGTTATCCGTCTCTGTGAGACCTTTTTGGAGGATGCTTGTGTCAGCCGGTGAGTTGATTATGGCCCCCAGTTTGCAGTCATCTGCAAACTTTGTCAGCCATAGTCCTCCTGTGTTAGCCTGTACCTCAGAGAAATATATACCGAACAAGAGAGGTCCCAGGACTGAGCCTTGTGGGATGCCATTTGTAAATGGTTTAGAGTCTGACATGGCACCTGCAATTCTGACCATGTGGGTTCTATCCCTAAGCCAGTTTGCAACCCATCTTGTGACATAGGGGTTGATATTTAAGCTGGTGAGCTTATTTATGATGCCCGAGTGGGGTATTGTGTCGCAGGCTTTTGCAAGGTCAAGGTAGGCTGTGTGGACTATCTTCCCTTTGTCTATGGCCTTGGTGACTGTTTCAAAGAAAATGACCAGGTTCAAGAGGCAAGATCTGCCCTTAACAAAGCCGAATTGGGTAGGATCCAGTGTTTGGAGGTTCCCAATGTCTTTGTTTATGAGTTCCATGATGATACACTCCATATCTTTGCAGACCAGGCTAGTTAGGCTTATAGGGCGATAGTTTCCAGGGTCCGTTGTGGCACCCCCTTTATGGAGTGGGACCATTGTTGCTGTACGCCATTCTTTGGGTACATATCCTGTTTTAAGGCTCATGTAAAACGCAGCCCGGGACACCGTCTGGTCCCATTGATGCTGTGTTTTTTGCTTTGGAGAGGGCAGCTCTCACCTGTGCATTTGTGATGTCAGGGAGGCTACACTCTGTTGGGATAGTCATTTGCTCATTTGGGGGGAAGGGGGGGGAGAAGTTTGCACTGAACCTGTCTGCCAGGAGATGCCTCACAGCAAGAGGTTCTCCCGTTCGATTCTTGGCTGGGTCACCTTCTGCGTGGCGTCTGCATGTCCTCCACACGGCTGAGTGGCGTTCGAAAGACATGCTTGAATGGGCGTGCCTTCGTTGATGGTTGGGCATCGAGCTGGCACCTCGGCACTGTAAAAATCTACTGCCAATCATTAGCGGACCGGAGTTCTGCTGTGGCGACCCCTAACCGGGAAAAGCCGAAAGAAGAACAACACACACACACACATATATATATATATATATATATACACATATATATATGTATATATATGTATGCATTATAATATACACATATGTATACACACACACACACACACACACACACACACACACACACACACATATATATATATATGTGTATATATATGTATGCATTATAATATACACGTATGTATACACACACACACACACACACACATATATATATATATATATATATATATATATATATATATATCGTGATTTTACTCATGAAACATTGTACAGTCTGGAGAAAAGAAGCACATGTATGCCCCCTACCATTTTACTTTAAGCTTTACTCCTCTTCCTACTTTTTGTGTCTTTTTAAGGCATAGTTTAAATCTTTTGGAAAGTATAGCTTAAATCTGCTGGAAATAGCTACAGAAAACTGTCAGTGTGCTTGAGAAATCATGCTTTTTAACAAGAAATTTCTCCCTGATGTGTGTCCTTAGTCACAGTGTTTGTACCCTGAGGCAGCTCCTATAACCAAGTTGCAGTTCTTGTTTTTGTTCTAAATGCTTCACTGATTCCTTAAACTATGTCTAAGCCAGGTGGAGAAAGATTTTCTGTGATAGAATATTAAACAAAAATGACAGAGTCATTTTACTTCTTCGAGTAAGGCTAAAAATTGCTGACTGGCCCAATGAAATTAATTCTCCAGAGCTTCTAGCCTTCATTTAATATGCTAACTCATTTCCTGCTTAATGAAATATGACGAAAGTAGCATTTCAGTCCACATGCATATATTTACCACATGAAAAAGACTATCCCCGGGATTCAATAAAGCCTACACTAAGTGTACACGATATGTATTCAATAAAATTCTTATCTCATTGTTTGTGTTTTCTAGTTACTCAGAAATGTTAAGCCAAGTGTACATGTAGTCTACACTTTGTGGTAACCTTTATGAATCCCTGTCAGTATTTAAAACTCCGAGAATATCAGTAGGAAAACTAAAATTAGAAGGAAGAAGGTGTGTGTTATGTCTGTGTTGTCTGTTCCTCAGAACAGTGTACACTTAGTGTACACTTGTAGTTTCTCTACTTGTTACAGCTAACTCTCACTAGCAGCTGCCCATAACACTTGTTTTTTATTATTTAATAGCTGTCCCATGTGCATTAAATTCCACAGTTATATTGCATTGCATTACATTCCACTGCATGCTCTGATAAGGCACTCTACTGGCTAGCCACTCTGCCAGTGAATAAATATTTTCTCTGGACAATGTGAAATGTGTACCTTCTTATAGTCCACTTATACCCTGTCCCACCACTGTTATCTAATCTTTTAAACTATTGTGTATTGTTTTTTCTTTGTTACCAGTTTATGATGAGTCCATGTCAATCCATGTATTAACCTAGTAACACCTCTATGTAGCTTGTACCTCTAAGCACAAGAAATATCAGGAACAAATTTTGAGTATTGGTCTTATAACTTTAAAAGTTGTTTGAATAACAAGTTTTGCATTAGCATGCATTTTCTGAAGGATATGAAGTGTGAAACTCAAATACATTCATAACGTCATAGTGGCCAATGACCACAAGGGCCTTTTTAAGTCTAGCTATGCATTCCAAATCTGTGACTAGTTCTGGTACCCTTGATAAGTGTAGTGGCTTAGGAGATGAAAGATTTACAAGCAGGGACCTAGGAGATGAACAATTTACAGGTTACCTGTGTCCATTAGAGACATAGGTGCCAAACCAGGGATGAATTTCCTAGTCCCCATCCAGTTGTCCAAGTTACACCTGAATTGGGTTAGGGAGGAACTCTGCTTCACATGGATGGGGAGCTTGTCTCAGAGAATGGGTAATCTCGGAGGTACATTCCTGTCTCTTCAGCAGGTCCTGTTCATATCACAGGCTAGGTTTAAGTCTTTAGAACAGGTAATTCTAGTGCTGTTTGTTTTGTGAATATGCAGGAAGTCTGTCAGAGTGGGGTCTGACAATAGCTTGTATGCCAGGCATATATCTCCCCTTAACAGCCAGTAGGAGACAGATTACATGGATACAGCCTTGATATAATCTATACATGTTACTTGCTTACCTGTATTTTTTTAGTGAAGAACCTCTGTGGATGTTCCATTTGTTGGATATGCCTGGTTAGGTACATACCAAAGGGGCATTGTACTCAATGATAGGTCTGTTGAATACCGAATACAGTGGAACAATGACTTTTTTGGATCTAGATGCCATACCTTTGTTTATAAGTTGCACAACATAGAATGATTTCCTCAGTATTGTAGACACATGATGGTCAAAGGCAAGATTACCTTCTGTGTATGTCCCCAAGTCCCTGACTACTGAGTCAGCTTTTAAGGGTGTATTGTCAATATGATAATTACCAGGAGTGGATGACGTCCTGAAGGATACTGTTATTCATTTCTTGGTATTTAGTTTTAGTCCGTGGCTCTAACACTAGTTGTTTGTCTGTGTCACCCCTTCTTGGAGAACATTTGTGTTGCTGGGGGATTCAATGACAGCTCCTAATTATCAATCATCTGAAAATTTAGTCAACCAGAGACCATTCACATTGGTTTTGACTTCAGAGAAGCAAATGCCAAAAAGGAGTTCTCCCGGGAGCAATCCCTGCGGAACTTTGCTTGTGACTGGCCTCATTGTAGATGTGGACTCCCCAATTCTAACTTCCTGGTTCCTGTCTGTGAGCCAGCTGGCTATCCACTGGGTGACATAAGGGTCTGTCAACAATGCTCGAGTGGGTATTGTGTCATTTGCCTTGGCCAGGTCAAGGTAGACAGTGTGAACCATTTTGCCGTCATCCATTGCTGTGGTAAACTTCCCAAAGAAGTACACCAGGTTAAGTAGGCATGACCTGCCCCTGCCAAAACCAAATTGCATTAGATCCAGTGTCTGGAGGTTTCCTATGTCATTATTGATCATTTCCATGATAATTCTTTCCATGGCTTTGCATATGAGACTAGTGAGACTTATGGGTCTGTAGTTTCCAGGGTCTGTAAATGGCCAACTATTGTGCAGAGGGATGACTGACACTGTTCTCCATTCCTGAGGCACAAAGCCTGTTTGTAGGCTACATTTTAACAACAGTTTTAGAGGGCCTGATAAGTCATGTTTCATGCTATTTAGAAGGCATCCTGAGATATTGTCTGGACCCATTGAAGCAATATATTCTTGATCTTAGAGAGTGTATCTCACAATAGTGTCTCCTAGTGACCAGAATGTTGGATTGTGTGGTGGCTTGCCCTATGGACTTAGAAGTAGAGATTTCATGAGATGTGGCTGTATGTGTCAATGTCCTGGCCTGGAAGGCCAAATTTACCTCAAATCTGACTTTGGTAGATGAGAGTGCTTTTATTCTGCTGTGTGCTGCTCCTCCTAATTTTTGCCATGATTTTCTTCCTTTTGTTATACAGCCTGTTGATGTTGTGATTCCACCAAGGTGACTTTTTTGAGTTAGTTCTGTACTTCTTCCTAGTGGATACAGTTGCCTGTTTGCAGCTATAAACATGCTTGCATAGGGTTTCTGTAAGCAGTTCCACGTAGGCAGCAGTGTTCTCAGAGTTTATGGGCGCTTGAAACTTTGTCAGGTTATCACTTAATAGTAGGAAGTTAGCCTTGAAGATTTTATTTTTACTTCATAGGAGACATTACACTAGATGATATACAGCACTCTCCCATATTAGTGAGGACCATATCCAGTATGGTTGCACCCCTGTCTTGTGTAAAGACAGTCTGGTCCAGGGAGTTTGTGTTTAAAAAATCCAGAAATCTCTGTGCCTGTATATTTGCTGTCATATATGATTCCCAGTTAATAGTGGGGTAATTAAAGTTGCCCATGAATGTGGTACTGGGTTGGATGGTAAGTGTTTCCAATAAGTCTGAATACATGATATGGGCTTTCTGTGTCATAGAGGGGGACGTATAGCTTGCAAAGAAGTGGTAGTGGATTTTGCCTATAGTGATTTGAACATGGAGAAGCTCAAGTGCATTGTTCTGTTTGACCAGCCTTGAGGTATATTTATTTTTGATGCAAATCAAAACACTTCCACCTTTAGCCCCTGTCTGTGTTGTAGTAGGTGGTCTAAAATTGTGAAGGCATTATAACCTTACATTGTTGCCATACTCACCATGGCTTTAAATCATATCTCAGTGACTACACAGACATCAGCACTGTCTAGGATGACGAGAGCTTCTAGGGAGTGGAGTTTTTTGTTTAAGCTCCTAGCGTTGAGCAGTAATACCTGTAAATTTTCTTGGTTTTGATTTGTTGTGTTTTAAGTACTTTTAGTTTGGCATTGCCTGAAAAGAGCACTATGTGGAAAGACAGTGTTTTTGCTAATATTCAAAAGCCTAGAGGGGAAAGGTACAGGCCATCCCTGGCAAAGCGCTGTGGTCTGTTGACCATCTCCTTCCATGCTGACAAATATTGCACCAGCTTAGAATGACACCAGAAGCTAAGTCAATTATTAAAGTCAGTCAACTTTTGTTCGTATTGTGGCATCATCCTTGGAGAAGGTAAAATGCTGCTCAATACTATAATTATACCAGCCTGGGATACGTATTCCAGTAGCTCCATGATGTCTCTCTTCATATAGTTTAGGAAGTACATCTCAGGTCATTTACACTCACATGCACTATGACTGAGTCATATTGGTTCTTGTGGTCCAGTGGCCTGAGTGTGTGCATAATATGGTGGATCCTGGCCCCTGATAAGCAATTGACTGTGACCTTCTCCTTACTCTGCCGGGTGAAAAGGACATCAGTGTGTCCTCACAATGGAGTCTGCAATGACCAGAATGTTGGATTTTTTGGTGGCTTGCCTTATGGTCTTAGAAGTAGAGACTCCATGAGATGTGGCTATAAGTGTTGATGGGGGTGTTGTTTTGAAAGAGTACATTTGGGGCTGCTGTGTGTATTTGCTATGTGTACTTCATCTAGGAGAGCTTTGGGGTTTCAGAAGGTTAAATTTAAGTGCCTCAGCATATGCAGGGCTATGTGTCTGCTTTGAATTGTGTGTAATGGCTGCAACATGTGTACAGTTGACTACCTTATTGCTATTAGGAAAGCTTTTGTGAGAGCTTTGCCTCCAGTGACATTGTGTAAGTACATCTCTCACATACCATATCAGTTTCTATGATAATTAACTGGTTGTCAGTAAACATTATGCAATTTTCACATTGCCTCAGGATGCCCAACTCCACCAGCTGATAACAAAGATAGTGGGAAAGTTCATATCCATGGCAACAGCTCCTTTTCTCATCATGTGCAATACCAAAGAACTAATCCCAAGATGACTACTGTCACAGTAGGATGTGAACTGTCCAATAATTGGTAGTCTTGCAGTAGGCATTGCAGATTTTAAAGGTAAGATGGAAAAAATGGGTTAATATCCTAAGAGCTGCAATGGGCACTAAGTAGTTTGATAGGAAAGAGGGAGTAACTTAATCTTTAGATAGCTAAATGGAGAGCCACAAGTTTTAATTGAGGAAGGTAGACTGGAAGGGGGTGGGCACTTTGCATTCTGGTTCTATGGAATACAGTGGGATGGCCAATAAAATTAAATAGTTGAAGGAGAGTGATTTCACAAAATGAGAATTTTGTGTTTACTCACAATAGCCAATGAAAGAGGAGAGGGAAGGAGATATGTGGTCAAATTAACATAAGTGGCAGACAACCAGATAGACAACTGAGTTTAAAAACACAACAGCAACAGAGTGGGAGGGTGAAGAAAAACTTAATTTCTGTGTGGTTCACAAAACACACAGCTGTGGTCTCTTTATTAGTTTAAATATGCAGTTAAAAACAGAATACAGGTAAACATAGTGTAAAGAAAATAAATCACAATATACAAAATAGAAAAAGGCAGTGAAGCAATACAAAAATACATGAAACCAAAAACAAACTAACCTTTCCCTCACAGCAATTGTGGCAGCGCTTGGTGAGCTTTCCAGTAAAGCCTTGAAATCTGTTATTTTATCCTTTAAATAGAAGGTTTAGTTCCTAGCTCCACCCCCATTCACAGGTAATTAACCTTAACTGACCTGATCTAATTTCTGTGTAAGTCACAAGAGACGCAGCTGTGGTCTCTTTCCTAGTTTCCATATGCAATTTAAAGCAAAATACAAGTAAAACACGGTGTAAAGAAAATAAATCACAATATACAAAATAGAAGGCAATGAAGCAATTTAAAATAAAGAAAGCAAAAACAAACAGCAAGATGTGGCAGAGTCTGGGAGAACTTTACCATAAAGCCATCAGGTAGGCCCACTGAACACAGTCCCTTTCCAGGAGCAACGTGGGAGCAATGACTGGTTAATTGACTTGATCAAGGTCATTGTTTAGTGACTTCAGTTTTCAGTGATTTGCCAGAAAGATACAACTTATATGAGGAACAGACCAAAAATATGAGGCAAAAAAATGGACACTGTGAAAATCTGGACAGTTGAGAGATATGATGTAGCCCCTCACTCATTTCATATAGAGTAAGCTCTATATAGTCTGCAGAACTGGACACCAAAATCCAGATGTGGCTTAGGCAGTACCCTATATAAAGGAAGAATAACTTCACATTTTCTTGATTCAAGTCCCATGGAAATACAGACTGTCATCATTTTTGCTTGGCAACTACTCTCTTTACCTTTTTGGAATGATTCATTGCTTGTGTTATAGTAATCCAGACTTTTTTGTTTCTAAGTCTTCTGAAGAGTTTCAGGATGCATCTTATACCAAACTCTAATTCCAAACTGTGAAGTGAATCATTTTACAGATTTTGTTTTTTGTTAACAAAGCTGTTACCAGCATTTTGCCAAATAGGATATGTGACTTTTCAAACTTGTATCACCATAATTTAACACCTACATTAATTTGATATCTGCAAATGTATTGATTGTATTTACTGTACTTGTAGATATAGCTGCTTTAGAAATACCAAGTAATACTTTTCCTAGGTCTGACTCCTGTGGCATCTCACTTATCATCTCTGTCTCGCTCTCTCTTTGCCGATTGCACACTTCAACCATGACTCCTTGTTTCCTGCTCCTTTAGTATCTCCTGATTCACCACACAATTGTTGATCTCATTCCTGCCATGTTCAGTTTATTTTTCCCGTAATCTCCATTGCTGGATGGAGGTAAATGCCCTTACAAAATCTTAAGTGAGGCTTTAACTGACAATCTTGTAGCAGGGCTTCCAAAGTATATTACATTGCTAACTGTAACTGAAGTCTATTTCCCAGTAATTAAGTTGTACAGTGCAGGGCTTACATGATTTATAACTGGGATGACTAGCAAACCCCTTTTCAGCAGAGGCACGTCTGCACAACTGAGTTACAAATTACAGATGATTTGGTATGAAATATTAACAAAACATAATAGTTTAACTATAAATGTACAATACATATGTATAAGAATAGGACTAACATTCTTAGAAAATCTACGAAGAAAAATACTATATCTAAGAAAATTCAACATTAAGAATATTACATAGCTTGTCACAAGATAAGTAATAGAAGTGTGATAAATTATTAAAGGGAAGGAAGAAAATGCAGCAATGTGCAAGTCAGATATTTGTTTGTCTTGTTAAATTCAGGCAGCTGAGGGACTGAGGGTAAAAGAGGAGGTGAAAATAGAGAAGCAGTGAAGTACGGGAAAAGAATAAGGGAAGTTAGCGTTAGTCAGGAGTATGGCATGAGCATAGCCAGGATTTCAAAAGGTGTGCTTTAAGTATCAGTTTAAAATGATGTAATTTAGGGATGAGCCTTGGGTGGCCACAGTGGTGCAGTGGTTAGCATTGCCACCTCACAGCAAGAGGTTCTCTGGTTTGATTCTTGGCTTAGGTGCCTCCAGTGCAGAGTCTGCATGTCTTCCTTGTGGTCACGTGGGCTTCCTCCGGGTGCTTTGGTTTCCTCCCACATCCCAAAGACATGCTGTAGGTGGATTGGACACTCTCAATTGGCCCTAGGTGTGAGTATGTGCGTGCATGTGTGTGCCTTCTATGGAAGGTTGGGCACTGTGCTGAGAACTCGACACCTTAAAACTCCACTACCAATCATTCTGCAGACTGTTGTTCCGCTGGGGTGACCCCTAACCGGGAAAAGCTGAAAGAAGAAGAAGTTTGGAGATGAGCCTTAGGAGGAAAGGGAAGGAATTCCAGATCTTGGCAACATAGTTAGCATAGAGTGAGTCACCAGCAGAGTTTATAGATTGGGTAGTTATGAGAAGTGATAAGATGACTAGTTCTTAAAGATGTTGTGCAGGAGTAGAAGTGGATGGTATTTTATAGGTCAGGGCAGTATTCGGGTTGGCAGAGAAGAGAATGGGCAGTGATTAGTTGAGAGCAGATAAGCTGATTTGGAAGTTCTAGCCATTTCATTTCTTTTTTATTATAGCATGAGTTTAATTTAGATATTACATTTGAATTTAGGTTAGCAAAGATGGGGAATGCATGTAGTGGTGATGGTAGTAAGTAAGTAGATGCTATGTTTTTTAGTGCTGTTAATAAGCTAATGTTTGGATCTATATTAGATTCCAAATGTTTTCATGTTTTTCATTACATTTGTAACAGGGTGGTCAAATATTAGGTTCTCATCAATAATAACACCTGGTAGTGTAGTTTGGGATACATCTAGAGGGATGGCATTACCATATATAATTTTTAGTGGTAAAAAGAATAACTTTACATTTGTTTGGATTAAGAAGGAGTTAAGAGTTTCATAGGCAGGTGTCAATAGAAGAGGAGTCATGAGTGATTTATTGAAGTGACAAGATGGAAGGAGCTGAACAGATGACGGTAGAGTCATCTGCATGTTGAATGAATGAGGCATCTTTAAAAGCAATGTGAAGTGAGTTAGTGTATCTGTTAAAAAGTAGTGGACCAAGAATTTAATCCTGTGGAACACCAACAGAGACAGGAAGGAAGAAGAAGAAGTATGCTTGTGGCCAGTTGACAGACTGGCATCTCTCTGAGAGGCAGTTATGAAACCATAATAGCACAGACTGAGAGAGATGTAAGGTGGCAAGTTCTGTTAGCAGTTTTTGATAAGATACAGTATCAAATGACTTTAATAAGTCTAGAAATTCAGAGGAAACAAGGCAAAATTGATCTTCTCTGTAAAGCTAAGAAGGGCAGTTTTAGAACTACGTCTGGGTCTGAATCCAATGTAGGTATTTGTGAATAGGTTACTCGAGGTAAGTTAGTTTGTAAGTTGTAAGTGAATACATTTCTCTTGGATCGTTGCAAGTGGACTAAGTGTTGCTGTGGGCCAATAGTTTGAAAATTCTGCTAATTGTGTAAGGGAATGATACATGAAGTTTTCCAGAGAGTAGGGATTATATTTTCAGTTATGGAGTGGTTGGTAAGCATAATTCTGCTGCAATAGTAAGATATTCTTCTGGGATGTTATCTGAAGATAAGGTAGAGGGTTTAATATTTAAGAGATACTCTTTTATACTAGAGATGGCAATGAGTTGGAAGTAAAAGATGGCATGATGGTTATTAGGAATGTTTGGAAGAGAGAGACATGTAGAGTTGTTAAGTAGCTTGAGGACAGATTGGATAAAGTGGGAGCTGAATTGGTTTGCTATTGAGTCCTTGGAAATAGTAGTATTAGGCATAAGGGCTGTAGTCTACCCTGGTTTTAATAGCTTGTTAATGGACTATTTTAGTGTTGTTTTGGTGTTTTTTGTTGTAGGTTGAAATAATAGGTTTGTCAGTTTTTATTTTAGCGTTAGCAAGATTTCTCAGTTGCCTGAATTTGTTTTGGGCTATTTGTGTTTTATTTTGTTTCTGTAGTCAATGCCCTATCTATTTGTAGCTTAAATATTTAGTTTCCTTTTTAAGCCATAGTGAAAGGTTACATTTAATTATTTTTGTTATGTTAAGGGCTTGATGATCTAATATGTCTAGAAAAGTTGAGTTAAAGAACTTGACAGCATCATTTAGAGGAAGAGTTCTTAAGGGAGTCAAGTCATAGGTTTTTAGTGCTTCACTGAATATATCTGTGCAGAAGGAAGGAAGGAAATTGTGAACAGTATTATAGGGAGTTATTTTATTAATACTGTTATAGTGTCTGAAGATGAAAGTGGGCATGTGGTCACTTAGTGTGTCAGGTAGACTACTGGAGGAAGTAATGTAGTTCTGGTTTCTTGTTATGATCCAGTCTAGGACTGAGTCTCTACCACTTGTTTTATCAATCTTAGTAGGTGTGTTAACAATCTGGTAGACATTATAGAGGTTTATTGGGTTTGATGCTGTTTTGGAGTTAAAGGTAATCCATTCAATATTAAGATCACCTAAGAAGATAGTTTTTTGGGGAATGTAAGAGTTAAACCAGCTCAATATATCTTCGACAACTTCAGTATTGTTGCCTGGTGGCATATATGGAGCTGTGTTGCAAATAGTTTTATGGTTATTGATTTTTAAGTTGAGTTATTAGTAATTCTGCCTGATTGAAGGTGAGAATCTTATTGGGTAGATAGTTAATAGTAAAGTGTTCTTGAATATAATGGGAACAGCATCTGCTCTCTTATTCAGTCTGTCAAGCCTAAGAACATTATAGCCAGGGAGTATTTGCTCATCTTTAATTTATTTTTTATCCATATTTCACTAATGATGAACATGTCAGAGTAGAGGAATATAGCTGAATGGATATCTTGGACTTTATTGACAAAGCTTCTTACATTTGTGTTCAGGAGCAGAATGCTAGGGTGTCTGGAAAGAGTGGATAGGTGGAGCTAGGTTGAATGACAGGAAGGTGAGGAATTGCTGATTTTGGTATGGTCCTGGGTTATGCTGTATATCTCCACAAACAGATAATGAATTAGAATTGAGGTAGGTATTGATTGGACACTTTAGTTTTTTATGTGGTTTGGAGTATTGATAGATTTTAATAGAAGGAATGTTTGTGAGAAATTATAAAATGTGCCGTTGCACACATCTATAAGGAAAAAGACTGAGGTATACAGTGGAATAATTCATGGAATATGGCATGACAGAAAGAGTTTTTGTCATTATTTAAGATAGTTGGGTTTGTGGGACACATAATAATATGGCAGTGGACAGTGAGTTTTGGTTAGAAAAGTTAGTAGAGATAGAGTGAGAAGTTAGGTAATATTTTGTCAGATCATGATTGGTGAGTTAATGACAGTGGAAGGAGCTGTAAGAGGTATAGAGGAGAGAAGATAGTAAGGGTTAAAGCAGAATGGGAGGTAGATGGTGTTTTTATTGGAAAAGTAAAGGAAAGGGTGGAGCTATAGAGATTATAAATCTAGACTATGTGGGGCCAGGTGGGAATTGGGGGTCGGGTAAGGGATTTGAATGAGCCTGAGCACAGTAAGGGCAAACTGAATGGGCTGCTCCAGACCAAAAAGTAGCATGATGAAGAAAAACAGTTTTCCTGCAGTAAAACCTTAGAGAAGTACAACTACACTTAAGGTTTAATGATGTCGTCAGTGGTGCACTGGCGTAAGTACAGACATGTAGATATTATGGGAATTAAAGGAACTGCTCTGTTAAGATGCAGATATAATAAGCATGACCTTACAGTTGTATTATGGATCTAAAATGGGGAAATAAAATAAAATAAATGCTCCCAGAAACTGAACATTCTTTTGTTAAAGTATTATCACATAGGTAACATGCGTATAAGTGTTCAGAAATCTAAGCAATAAGGAAACATCCTGCTTGGCAATTTATTCAGGGAGATGCAGTGGTTTTCTTTACAGGGAAGTATTTGAATAGCTAAATTTCCTCTTGATTTTAAGAACATAGCAGAAGATTTAGATTAAGCATTGCAGTTGCTGGAATGGAGAGATTTTAGGCCTTAACCAGTTCATTTTCTGTAACTGTAGCTAGTAAACAAAGAAGCTATCACTACTCAGAAATAAGCGCTATAAGTAAAACTAAAGTAACAAAAGTCATCTTAAACTTCAGCAAGTCAAGCTTCAAGAATGAGTTAATTGAACTGTAAATAAAATTTACATATCTGTGTCATTAATCATGCAATAGAAGTGAGCTTCTTTAGTGACATGAAGAACTGTTAGCCAGAAAGTCATGTAATCGTGCTTTGAAGATAACCTGTAAGTCCTTAAAATTCATTAGATGGAAGGAAGAGTACCATGTAGCAGACTGTAGAAAAGAGAGAGCAAAGTCACTCTGAGAGGTATTATACTGGCTTTTTCAGTTGGGAAGTAGCATTAACAATGTTTGGCTTAAAACTACGCTTCCAAGCAAGCAGAGGGCAAAAATCCAAAAATTCAAGATTAAAAATTAAGTGCAGAATTGTACAAGTGGCAGAATACAGTGCCATCGAATGTGTATAGCATTAAAATAATAAGTTGAAAAGTAATAAAATATGTACACACTGAAAAGAAAATTGCAGGAAATACTCTACCCTGATGTCTGTAGAAATGAAAGGGGACACTTTCCAAACTGTATAGTACTTTAAAAAAGGTGAAGAGATTGAAATGTCATTTGAAATGAACGGAGTACACTCTCCTGAAACAATAATCTATCTAGTGCTTTATAACCAAAAAAAAAAAGTGGACAGGCAGAAAGCACTGTAAACAAAAAAAATACCAGAGAGGTAGAACTGCATCCCATGTGTTATTATTTTATGAAAAGCAAGGTTTGGATGATGGGCATATCACATTCCCTTCTGTAGCAAAAAAAAAATGCAAGCAAGTCAAGTAACATAACTGAAAATTGTACTCCACCCTTCAACAGAGTAATGTATGCAGTCCAGTGAAGTAAAGCCCCATCACAAAAAAAAAAAAGAGAGAGAGAGAGAGAGAGAGAAATACAATAATGTACAGTAATGTATGGAATGAAACAATTTCCCCATTTTAAATCCATTGAGAAGCTACTTTAAATTCCACCTACTGTGCCAATCGAATTATGAACACAATCACTGCACAGCTTACAAGCTGCCTAGCCATAGCTTATGGCCTCGCGTGCACACACACACACGCACACACACACACACACACACACACACACACACACACACACACACAGACACTCACACACATATCACCTGGCACAGACGGAGCAAACAGTGCCATCACAAGAGTTTCTAATGCCACAATAGATTTGGCACGTGCCATCACATATTCTGTGCTACTTCTTAATGAAGGTCCTCCTCCTTTGTGATTGGGTCACACTGGGTCACATAACTTCAGTCATAAAATATCAGAATCACTGCAAACACAATTGAAATTAAACAAAGTGGACAAAACCCCTTGTCCCCCTCAGCCCCTGCTGCTTATATATCTCAGCTCTCAGATTGCAAAAGAACCTGACAGTGTGGCAGAGAAGAATGGAGCCCATACTGTGACCTAGGCAACCAGAATTTGATCAATGGCATCAGCAATGGAGGATCCATGCAGAAAGGAATAGGAGTGAAAGTGGGTGTCCCTCTCACTTCTCCTAGTGGGTGAGGAGGTTTGCCGTCACATGAAAGCACACAGAGTCAGTACAATTTCTGCAGCTGAGAACAGGGTAGCTAGCTTTCTTATTTTCCATGGGGGGAGGATACTTGAAGTGTATAACACCCGTTGTGGAAGTGAGGGGACAGTATCCAAGGTCAGCCCATTGTATGACTCTCCAACCAAAACTAAGCCGAGTGTATTGGAGGGGTTAGGGCCAGCATAGCATAAAGCTGAACCATCATGATGGCCTCTTCTAACCAAGTACTGCCCAGTGATAGGGGTTGATGATCAGCAGGCAGCAAAGGCAATAAAGAAAAAAATAGGAAAACAAAATACTACGATTCCACTCTGCTTGGGAAAGGAAAACTGTGAGATACTGCTATCTGCATCTTTGAAGGTAAAACCCTGGAATTACACGTTAGTGATCATACTTTAGAGTGTCGATTTTTAGTGTGTCAGTAACAAGCCTGGCACTCATCCATGCAGTATACATTCCCTGAAAACCAGGCTATGTAGGCTAGCAGCTGAAGAAATGGTGTCATATCCAAACAGCAGTATAGTAACATCCCAAAATACTGTGCAGTGCAATACACATCCCCAAGCTGTCAGACAGGCCGCACCCACAGCAGACAGCCTGAAGCTGCAGCAGAGGCTCTTTTCAATGCTAATATTTTCTGAGGAGCATTGGTATAGACAGTTCTGTAAAGCCAATGTGAGTGTAGGCAAGCAGTACATAACACACTCCTCACAGTCACAGGTGTAGTAAAACACACTGAGGGCAACAGGGCCACAGCACTGAGGTAATCCCCAATGTTGTACTGCTAACAGGCATCCACCCTTATGACTTGGTTATAGTGGTAGTCCCTATGACACAGCTTCCCACAGTATGTCAATGTGATCTTGATCCCTGCAGATAATAGTTAATAATTCACAGAGGCCCACCTGCTCAGCTCTGGAGCAGGGCCTTGATCACTTTTGCTATTTCTTGATACTGTTTTTGGTACAGCTAGCATCTGGTCATGTATAGACCAGAATCTCAGGGAATAATAATAGTTGTTGGTCCATCTTGGGTATCCTCATGCCATGTCTGTGTGGTCATACAAGGTTGTAGACATTTTGGTATCACTCCAGGATTTCAATAACTGCCTCTGACAGTAGTGCATATAGGATATTGAAGGTACCAGCTATGCCCTTTGTTGGTAGGTATAATAGGACTAGGATTTTCTTCATCTCTTATTTGAAATCCATGCTGTTGCCATGTTTGAGATGACTGCCACCTGTTTGGATATATTGACACAGGAATTGGGAGAGATAAAAGTGGCATCCATGAATGCATACCCTGGAGAAATGTTCATAGCAGGCATACTAGACTTCATATTCAAAATCCAGAACTGCATACACAAACTTAGTATGAGAAGCTGTGCTACAGGAGGGGCTGCTACTATTACCAAGGCAGAATAGATGGCAAGTGCAGAAGTACTGCTGTCTACTGTGGATGCCACTAACCATATAGAAGTAACAGTTATCCACTAGACTGTGTGGTGGTTATTGCAGATGACATCTGGGGTTATGTACCCTACCTCAGCTTGTTGATATTGCCACAGAATAGCCCCTACCTGTTGTCATGGCAAGTTCAGAACTGCTGACCAGCTCTACTGTTCATTATTTGCCATTATGCACATCTTGGAAACATTCAAGGTTATCCTGAGGATTCCTGGTGGCTAACTGCTCCATCAGTACCCATAGACAAGGGGGCATACTGTTTGGTATGGTCAGTGTCCTGTACCTCATGTCTGATATAGACCTGCTGTTGTACAGTAGTCCTCATGGAGAATGTACTATCACCCAGTATACTGTTATGGTGAGGTCTGTAAAGTTTATTCCTGTAGCTATGCCCTCCTGTTTTCTGTTATATTGTCCTCTAATATCAGAATTCATTGTGGTTGAAGATGGGCATCTTGTTTGAAATAACAACAAAAGAAATCCTATGGGCTTCTTATGAATTATATAAGTGATTAGCTTAATAACATTTTTTTTAAATATTTTTTGAGATGTCAGTTACATTTCTGCACTATGGAGTAATGACTAGTACAAATTTAAATAAACATTTGTGATCAGGAGCCACACCACATTTTCACTTTGCTGTCCTCCAGAATGAACTGACTCAGTAGGACAACCCCCAGCATACATCCTCCTCTGTAATGGCATTGATGGTGATAATCAGCATCTTTATGTCCAATGACTCCAGTCTCCTGCACTTATATCTGATCAGCTGTGGCAGAGAGCTCTTTGGGGCATATGCTACAGTACCTCCACTGATGTGCTGGCTGCAGAGTTCTGGCATATCACAACCAGGTTGCTGTTAGCTGTTGTAGCTTCCTCTTTTACTGTCACTGTGATTGTGGCCTCAACCAAATCCTGGGTTTGATGGGATTTTGTGGACTGTGATGTTTTTCATCTCCTCACCCTGGGTAGTGGTTATGGTGATCGCTATACCCACCACTGACATTTTCTTATCCTTTTGGGACAACAGTATGGTATGTGCCCTAATGACTCCAGGTCTGATATCTCCCCTGCCAAGTGTTTTCATCTCTGCACCTCCATGTATGGTGTTTAGGGGAATCTGACGTGGCCTGCTGTTGCACTTTTATATGGGCAGCGCAGGTGCTATGCATGTTGCATGCATAAAAGCTATATTTGGCAGGTCTCTAGGAAACATGTGTTCAGACAGATGTGTCCCAGATAATGGAATTGACTAAACCACAACATAACATGCTGTTATCAAACTGTCTGGATTTCAGGCGGCATCATTTTGAGAATATTCCTGTTCCTCTTTACCTCCTGCTTTCTAGTTTATTGTACTGGGCTATATATATATATATATATATATATATATATATATATATATATATATTTTTTTTTTTTTAACTTTTTCAAGTCTGCTGTCTTCCGAGTTAGCCTTCTCATATATATAGATGTATGGATCTACTTCACTACACCGACAGTCCACTTACCCGACTTTCGCCTCACTGAGATGAAAGATCCGACAATCTCAGAAGACTGAGATCCGGAACACCGACTTGCCACACCAGATAAGTAACCTCTTGGTCATCTTGAAAAAAAAATTGAAATCGAAGAAAATTAAACCCACCCATGTGGGGGGTTTCACTACCCCACACCCCCCCTAACTAAATATACCAACGCCGAGATCACACTACCACGGGGGTAAGGGGCAAAGCAAAGTTCAGCAGGATGGCCAAGAGGTTACTTACCTGGAGTGGAAAGTCGGTGTTCCGGATGTCGGCCTTCTGCGTTTGTCGGTCCTTTCGTCTCAGTGATGTGAAAGTCGGGTAAGTAAAATGTCGAGCTACAAAAGTAGACCCATATGTATATATGTATATTACTTCTAATGCTGTGCAGTATAAAATATATTTAAGCAGGAAAAGAGCTATGGCCTGCATTCTGTCAATGATCATAAAATATGTTAAGTTGCTCGTCCGTGTTTTGCAAGTTTCCTCTTATTCTTCAATATTCAATGTGGGACTATGGATTTGTATAATGTATAACAAATCTTATTAAAAAGCAGTCACAGATGTCAGAAACAAGATTACTGTGGCATTGCTGTGCAAGAGTGCTTATGTTGCAGTGAATTATACCACTGAGTGATATGATAAATAAAAGTGCTTCACCATTAAAAAGTATGTGAAATGAGACTGGCAGAGATTTTCCTAGAATGTCTGCTGTTTGTCACGGTCAGTATACAATTTATACATTCCAGCTTAAATAAACCCTGCATTTTAGAGAGCATCCATTCAGGTTTGTCTGTGTTTGTTCAGTTAATAAATTGTGCTGAAGTGCTTTAAATATGTCACAAAATGCAGGTCTAAAACAAGGCATATTCTGATTTTATTATTTTCATTGTAGGTCATCTTTTTGCTACCCTATGTGCTAATTTCATTTTTAAATGAGTTAATTCTGTCTCACAGAGATAAGAGGCAAGAATTCTTTACACAAGATCACTTGACGTTAAACTTTCTAGTACAGCATGAAGTACTATCAGTGTGTGCTGAGAAGTGATGATGTGCTTTCATGAATCATAACAAAGACTGTCATCCAAAGTATTTTTTTAATCAGGCAGAAACTGTTATCACAACAAAAGTGACTACAAGTACCCAACAAGAAGGTGACAGTGTCTCATCACAGAGCCTCATCTGTGCATGGAACCGAGATACAGAATACGGTTGAGGGAATTCATGATGTCTAGTGGGAGTGTTGCTTGTAGTAATTGTGACTGAGAGTGTGTGGCAGTTTTTCCCCAGTGGAAAAAAAAAAACATTAAAAAAATTGCTACTTAAATTAAGTTGTGCTTTTGGAAACGAGGTGAAAGAACTTGATGTGAACTACATTTTATTTTCTTCCCTTGCTATTTTCATAATTTTAGGGTAAAACTGGTTCATTTTAAATTGCATTATTTTTAAGTACAGCATAACAAAAAAAGAGATAACCTGCACCTTTTTCAGTACAGTAGTAGAGTTAATTAAACTAGTTTAACTAAGGGGTCACTCTTGAATGTTTATGAAGCCATTTTGTAGGTTGGATGAATGTAGTTTACTGAATTTTAATAAAGTGAAATAACAAAGAAAACGTGAGACATATTTATATTACAAACTGTATGTAGCAAGAAACTGGCTCTATAATTTTCTTAACTCTGGAGAGACTGCAGTGCTTAATTTTGCAGTGTAATCTTAAAAGCAAACATTGCTCTATATATTGCATACATATGTGCTGTAGGGATCTACTTTGAAAGGTTGAAGCTCATTTAATCAAAATCCATTTTCTTGAAATGAAAATAGCAAAAGCTTAAATACCCAAACAGCAAATTTTTCCCAGGGTAAGTAAGCACTTGCCCAAACTTAAACAAAGCACACACCAAAGTAAGCAATACCCACCTATGTGGGACAGAATGCCCCCACATCTCTCTCTCAACTATATATACCAACTCCAGGGTCGCACTACAGTGGAGAAAAGGGCATGTTGGGCAAGTATTTACTTACCCTGAGAAAAATTTGCCTTGTGGATACTTAAGCTTTTGCGATTTTCATCTTGCGAAAATGGATTTCGGTTATATGAAGTTTGACCTTTCAAAGTAGATCCATGAGGGTACTCACATTCAAATATTAAGAGAGCTTACTGACAGGAAATGTATGTCATGAGGTATACATTTTTTCCTAGGAGACAGTCACAGTCAAGACCTCATGGAGGCTGGTAACAAATGAAACAGTTTAGCCATATAGATGTTCTCATTGGTTAAGTTATCTCAGTCTTTACTAAGCATCCATAGGTTCATAGGTTCATACTAGGCTATCTGCCCTAGGGCATTTACAAGCCTAGCCAGAGTGTGTTTGGCTTTCGCCACCCATTTTAAATGAATTTTGCTATGCCTTTTTTCGAGGTTAGTGTACTGTGCCTCTGTCTAACAGTGACACAGAAATGATACCCGGAGTAAATCTATGATCTCCCATCCACTCATCAATATTCCTCTTGAAGAGAGTCAATGAGGGACAATGCCTAACCTGGACTGGGATTTTATTCCAGAGTGAAGGGAGCCTCTGGGTTATGAATCTGTCCTTCCAGCATGTCCTGTTTATTTCAGTGCTGAGGTTCAAGTCTCTCGTGCACGTAGCTCGATGGGATTTGAATTTTCTGAGGTGCAGCATGTCCATTAATTCCGGGTTGGACATGGCTTTATACGTCAGGCACAGATCGCCTCTGAGCAGGCGGTATGCCACTGAGTAGAGCTGGAGTTTCTTTAACTGGGCAGCATATGGCATCTGTTTGAGCCCTTTGATCCTCTTGGTGAGGTACTTTTGGGGTCTTTCCAGTTGCTGCAGGTGTCTGGTAAGGTACATCCCAAAGGGGGCATTGTACTCAATTATGGGCCTGATGAGGGATGAGTAAAGCGGCACGATGACCTCCCCTGATCTAGATGTGAATCCCTTCATGATTAGGTGGGCTATATAAAATGTTTTTCTAACCACTTTGGCCACGTGGTTGTCGAATGAGAGATTGCTATCAACTTGGGTCCCCAGGTCCCTAATTACTTCTTCCATACTTAATGGATTACCATCTATGTGGTAATTTGTGGGCACTTTGTTTTTGCCGAAGGGGATGACTATACACTTTTTGGTGTTTAGCTTGAGGCCATGGCTCTGGCACCAGTTATCTGTTTCTATGAGGCCCTTTTGTAGGATGCTTGTGTCGGCTGGAGAGTCGATTATGGCGCCCAGTTTGCAGTCATCTGCAAACTTGGTCAGCCACAGTCCTTCTGCATTGGCCTGAAGCCTCCGAGAAATATATACCGAACAAGAGAGGTCCCAGGACTGAGCCTTGTGGGACACCACTTGTAACTGGTTTGGAGTCTGACATGGCTCCAGCAATTCTAACCATGTGGGTTCTGTCCTTGAGCCAGTTTGCAACCCATCTAGTGACATAGGGGGTTATATTTAAGCTGGTGAGCTTATCTATAATGCCCGAGTGGGGTATTGTATCGAAGGGTTTTGCGAGGTCCAGGTAGGCTGTGTGGACCACCTTCCCCTCGTCAATGGCCTTGGTGACTGTTTCAAAGAAATCGACCAGGTTTAAGAGGCAGGATCTGCCCTTAACAAAGCCGAACTGGGTAGGATCCATTGTCTGTAGGTCCCCAATATCTTTATTTATGAGGTCCATGATGATCCTTTCCATAGCTTTGCAGACCAAGCTAGTCAGGCTTATGGGGCGATAGTTTCCAGGATCCGTTGAGGCACCACCTTTGTGGAGAGGGACCACTGTTGCTGTATGCCACTCTTTGGGTACATATCCTGTAGTAAGGCTGAGATTGAACAGTAGTTTTATGTTTGGGTTTAGTTCTTCTTGGAGTTCATGTAGGACGCAGCCCGGGACACCATCTGGTCCCACTGATGCTATGTTTTTTGCTTTGGAGAGGGCGGCTCTTACCTGAGCATCTGAGATGTCAGGGGGGCAGCACTCTGCTGGGATAGATATTTGCCCTTTTGGTGGGGAAGGGGGGGAGAAGTTTGCGCTGAACCTGTCAGCTAGGATGTTGGCAATGTCTGTGGGTTCGGTGTATTTTTTGCCATTTTGGACTAATTCTGAGCATATCTGGGAATTCCCACCCAGGTTCCTAACATAACTAAAGAAAGCCTTGTGATTATCCTTAGTGTCCTGTGCAATTTTTCTCTCAAAGCTGGCTTTAGACGATTTTATGAGTGCCCGTAGTTTTTTGCTAATACTGATCAGAGATGCCTTCCCTTTTTGGGATTTTGCTCTATCATGTAGTAGCTTCCTCCTTCTATTGTATAGTTTGTTTATGGCTGGGGTCCACCAGACAGGACGCCTGCCTTTGGAGGATTGGGTCTTGGTTTTGTTTGGGATTGCATGATCCATGCATTCCTGAAGCTGTTCATAGAATGTGTTTATAAAGGATTCTGTGGTCTGGGTCGTATTTTCCACAGGCCCGGGGGCTTTGAAGGACTCCACCTCGGTTTTGAGGAGTGTGAAATTTGCTTTAGAGAAGTTTTTCACTGTAGTTTTCTGGGCAGGGGCTGGCATCGGGATGTGAATATCTAGTGAGATTAGTTTATGGTCTGATCTTACCAGTGAGGGATACACTTCTGGTCTGGAGCATAGAGTCCCCATGTTGGTGATGATCAGGTCCAGTATGTTTTCCCCTCTTGTGGGAGTGGTAACAAGTTGTTCCATAGCATTTGAGTTTATAAATTCTAGGAACCTTTGGGCTAGGGTGTTGGAGCTAGAGTAATGCTCCCAGTCTATGTTTGGGTAGTTGAAGTCGCCCAATATAATGGTGTTTGGAGAGACCTTCATATTTTCCAGTGTTCTCAGGAAGGCCGAGTGGGGTTTCTGGGTTTGGGAGGGTGGTCTGTAGCAGGCTCTTAACCGGAAGGCAGTTTTACCCACTGTCAGTTGCACATGGATAGTCTCTGATGCTTCATGCTGTGCCACCAATCTGGAGGTGTGGGTGTCTTTGACGAATATTGATACTCCCCCTCCTTTTGTGGTTTGGTCCAAGTTTTGGGGCCGAAAAACATGGTATGAGGTATAACTTGGTAGTGCTGGGGTACTCTCGGGAGCCTTGAACCAGGTTTCTGTTACTGCACAGATATCGATGTTCTCCATGCTAAGGAGAGTTTCGAGTGCGTGCATCTTGAGGTTTAGACTTCTGGCATTGAGTAGCATTACTCTTAGTTTCTTATCCCTTGTGATATCTATGGAGGTGGGTTTGTCTTTTGAGACTTGCCTAAAAAAGGCACTATGAGGGTGGCAAGAGCCTTTGCCAATATCCGAAAGCCCAGGTGTGACAGGTGCAAGCCTTCCCTAGTGAAGCATCGTGGCTTGTCGAGCATGTCATCCCAGGCTGACAGGCATTGGATCCCCTTTGAATGACACCAATACTTAAGCCAATTGTTGAAATTGATCATCTTGTCTTCATATTGTGGCATCATTCTTGGTGAGGGTAAGATTCTACTCAAGGTCAGGGTCATACCGGCCTGGGCTACATGCTCAGAGAGCTCCTCTATGTCTCTTTTCATGTAGTCCAGGGAGGTACGTCTAAGGTCATTTACACGAGCATGGACAATGACTGAGTCATATTTGTACTTGCCTTGGATTGACCTGAGTGCTTGTGTTATGTGGCAGATCCTAGCGCCCGACAGGCAGCTCACCGTGACCTTCTTCTTGTTCAGCCTGGTGAGCGGGACGTCAGTGTGCCTGACGATAGAGTCACCTATTACAAGTGTATCAGGTGTGTTGTTTAGCCTTAAGGGCTATGACTGTTCGGCACACTGGCTTTGTGAGCTATGTGTTGCACATGTTTTGTTTTGGGGTAGCGGTTGCTTGGGTGTCTGCTTTGGAGGTCTCTGTTGCTTAGGCAGATTTTTATTTAGAGCCTCCGAGTATGTTTTTGTGTGTTTATGTGTTTGGTTTGCTGTCGTGGTAGGTCTATGTGAGACTGGAATTGTAGTGAGTGTGGTTTCCTTCTCCTCCTGACTGGTTACGCCAATACTGAGTTGAAAGAGCTTAGCCTCCAGTTTGGCTATATGGTTGCATCTCTCACATGTGTTGGAATTTGTTGGGAGGAGGAGAGGGTTGTCTGTGTACATGAGGCAGTTGTAACATTGCCTCAAGATTCCCAGATTCACCAGCTGGACCGGAGAGGAGATTGACAACTGACCTTTGGACATGCTAGAATAGTATTGGGAATTCCTTTATAATTGAAAAAAGGGCCAATGGGGAACAAGGTGCTCAAGGGGAGTTTGTGAGGGTGTAGTGCTTTTAATTTTTTAGTGCTGACTTATATAATTGCTTTAGTGAGCAAGTGCCAGTCTTTAGAGTAGGAATAGGGTGTTTATTATGAGAACTAGATCAGTTCTAAGGGAAAAAGTGAAGAGCAGACTTTGTGGAGCCGAGAATGGTTTAAACCTAATTAAGCGGCGTTGCCCGATGCTGCGCTATGCGCAAAATCGCGCAAAGCCACGCTAAACCAGGTTTTATACAGGGGGAACTTGAAAGAGCTAGAAATTGGCCCAAAACGGCCAATAGACTACCAGATTCTTGTGCTGGGAACACTCCTCCAGGGATAGATAGGCTGCTGTAAGCTCCCCACTGCCACTGGTGAACAAAGAAGCCTCCCTTTATCCAAGAAAGGAAATGGGAAACACAAGAACTGTCCAAAAGTCCAGAATACAGCAAAGCCTGTATTTGGACTACTCTAGGTCAGGAAAGACGGGAAACAAGGATAATTTTTTTTTCATTTTTGCAACAAACAGCAGGAAAAGGCAATAAATATGTAACACAGGCTAGCGCACTTGAGTGTGTAGCCTCAACAGGTAAATGCAACAAACAGGACAAACTTTAAAAGTGCAGGTGCAAAAACAACTTTAAACAGTTTAAAACAGTTCAAGAAGCAGAAATACTTGCAGTTTAGCTAGATCGGAGAGTCGCCCAGGTAGTAGCAGGAAAAAAACACTTTTATCAGGTTAGCAGTTGCTCTTTTGGCCTCTCTGCTGCTAGAACCACTCTGCAGGACCACGAGGAGCTTGGCTGAGTAGTAACAAGCGCAAAAAACGCACCAAAGCGGGTTTTATACAGGAGGACTTGAAAGAGCTAGAAACTGGCCCAAAACAACCAATAGACTATAAGATTATTGTGCTGGGAACACTCCTCCAGGGATAGATAGGCTGCTCTAAACTCCCCACTGCCACTGGTGAGCAAAGAAGCCCCCCTTTATCCAAGAAAGGAAATCGGGAACATAGGAACTTTCCAAAAGTCCAGAATACAGCAACGCCTGTATTTGGACTACTCTAGGTCAGGAAAGGCGGGAAACAAGGATAATTTTTTTTGTTTTTCTTTCTTTTTTTGCAACAAACAGCAGGAAAATGCAATAAATTCCATTTCACAGGCTAGCGCACTTGAGTGTGCAGCCTCAACAGGTAAATGCAACAAACAGGACAAACTTTAAATTTCGAGCACAAAAGCGCTAAAGCTGTCTTTAAAGCAGGGGCTTAGAAGAGATAGGAAATGGCCCAAAACGGCCAATAAGCTACAGGTCACTGGGCTGGAACCACTCCTCAAGGGACAGATAGGCTTTTCAGAGCTCCCCACTCTCACTGGTGAACAAAGAAGCTTTCCCTTATCCAAATAAGGATATGGGCAATACAGGAACTATGACACAGCCCAGAGATCAGCAATACCTGAAGACTGGACTATTCCAGTTCAGTAAAGGCGGGAAACAAGGATTTTTTTTTTTTTTTTTTTTTTGTTACAGAGTAGCAGAAATTAGGTACAGAAACACAGTAAATGCTTTAATTCGGCTAGCACACTTGAGTGTGTAGCCTACCAGTTAAACTAAGCAAAAACAAACTTTAAAAGTGAAAAAAAACTCAGAAATATAGGCAGGAATGCAATAAAACAACTTTGCAGAGCTTATTTAGTTAAAGAAACAGAGAAGTCTATATACACAGAAAAGCAGCTAAAACACACTAACACGTCAGATGCAGTGCAACCTAGAGCACTTGAGTTGTAGCAATATTAAGGCAATTACAGTTATAATAAATGCTCTGAAATATACTCTATATATATTTTTTTCTTTTTTCCCTTTTTTTTTGAAAGGGAAAAAGGAGAAACAGGAGGCCTTATCAAATGTTCTCTCTGTATTAGGTAGAATGAGCTAATGACACTAGACTGGGAGGAGTGTCACAGATCATATTTACAGTAGGGGCGGACAACTGCAAAGCCACCAAGTATAAGAGCAAGACACCAACTAGGAGGGAGGGAGGGGACAGACAGTAAGCACTACAGAAAACAAATGAAAGTTTTTAAACAGATAAAGATTTGTAAAGATACAGAATGCTTTTAACTGCAGACAAATCAGTTACTTGTGCAGATTTGTTAATAGCAATAAAATACACTCAAAGACTAAAAAGCAGACAATAAAAGTGCTATATATTAATTGTTAGAAACAATAATCTGTATAAATAATCGAAAAAAAAGCAGGATACATATCTCAGCTAACTGTTGCGGTCAACAACTCTCATCCACTCTGCTCAGTGTGTATAGACAGAAACCCTATCAAAGTTAGGGCTTAAATACCAGAAGAACAACTTTTTTTTTTTTTTTACAAGAACACAAAAGAACCAGCCCCCACTCAGCAGACAATTAACACAATCTAGTCAAGTTAAAGAAAGGCTTCACTTAAAAACAAATAGCCTACAGACAGTAAGCACTACAGAAAACAAATGAAAGTTTTTAAACAGATAAAGATTTGTAAAGATACAGAATGCTTTTAACTGCAGACAAATCAGTTACTTGTGCAGATTTGTTAATAGCAATAAAATACACTCGAAGACTAAAAAGCAGACAATAAAAGTGCTATATATTAATTGTTAGAAACAATAATCTGTATAAATAATCGAAAAAAAAGCAGGATACTTATATATCTCAGCTAACTGTTGCGGTCAACAACTCTCATCCACTCTGCTCAGTGCCCAAACAGATATTATAATGTTAAACAGTGTCAGAAGTGTTACAAGTAAAACAAATGTTTATTTAAATTTGTGCTAGTCATTACTCCATAGTGAAGAAATGTAACTGACATCTCAAAAAATATTTAAAAAAATTATTAAGCTATTCACTTATATAATTCATAAGAAGCCCATAGATTTATTTTTTTGTTATTTCAAACAAGATGCCCAATTTCAACCACAATGAATTCTGATATTAGAGGACAGTATAACAGAAAACAGGAGGGCATAGCTACAGGAATAAACCAGTTTTAATTCCAAACACATCTTCACCAGTATCCTGATCTGACCCCTGACTTGTCCCTTTTTCCACTAATTTATGGATTGATAAAGAAGCAGAGGACTTCATACTGGCATTCTGGCTTGTGGAATCATTGTTTAGTGATATTGGTGTGTTAATTGTTGACTCTGTGGCTATTTTGTACTCACTGTGCAGACAATACCTAGAAGTATCGGGCATTTTTCCCTGGGTTTAATATTGTACATAGGACATGCCACAGCAATCTGCTGGTAGGACAGGTGGCCTGATATCTAAGCTGTGATATCTGCAGTCAAGGAACAGAGATCGGAGACATAATTAAACAGCATGTTAGATGTGCACTGGCATTAGGTCAAGAATGAAAGGGGAGACTGCCAAACAGTCCAGGTGCTTATTGTGCTAAGGCTTCATTGCTCCTGTGTTCTGCTGGCTTTTGCAGTTGCAGTCTGTTGTTTTGGAGGCTAATTGAAGGTAATATGACTGGCACCTCCAGGAAATCTTAGGAAAACACATAATTATTTTGGTTCAGCTCCTACGTCACTGGAATTATGTAATGTGCAGTCAGTATTATGCCTACCAGAGTATTGTATGTGTGCAATTTATAACCCTCCAGCACCAGCCTTACTTGTTTCGTAGCAGATGTTTGTGAAACTCAATAGTAATACACTAGTGTAATTTTATTTACTTTTGTACAGGGCCATATGCAATTATCTCCAGCCCTGTGGAGTATTTGTGAGCGCTTTCTGTTGTTTCTTCTTCTCTGAAATATCTGTGTGTGGCTTTGTCTTATTTTGTCATTCTGCTGCTGATTTTAAGTAAGCCACATACATAATATGCGTACATTATTATTATTTAAGATACCCTGAAGTGATTACCTTAACAGACAGTATCAGCAACTGTATGATAAGGGCATTGAAGTCTGTCTCTTCAATGTATTATAGCTGATGTTCTCACATTAGTCGGTCGTTTCATATGGTCTTACTAAATTTACAGGAAACCATCAAGTAGCTCAGCCATCTAACCCAGTACTGGTGGGATTCTAGCAGTATATACTCCTCAGAGTTATATAGTTAAATTTTATTGTAAGCTTTTGCTAACTGCCTGTATAAGTATATGTAATGTGAAGGTTTTCTCCTTGGGTCTCTGCTGAAAAAGGCCTTTGCCCAATTTGACTTTTCTGGTAATCAAAAGTAAATAAAGAAATACATTTATTCCCGAGTTCTAGTAGAAAAACAGAAAACATCTTCAGAGATATCAGTGCCGTGGCATGATTAGAGAGGAATTAAATTTAATATTAAAATGATCGTTGTACAGTAATTCAGTGTACTCTTAGTGTATTTTGTAAGTTGAAAAAAAGAGGTGTAGTAAGGGGGATATATATCTTTGAATATCAGAGTGCTGAGTGGCAAGAAACTCCTGTTATACCGCTATATCTGCAGCTGAGGCTGTAGTGTTTAGTGCCCAGAGCAGGACACCCATGTGGTCTACCCCCCCAAATGGTCTATGAGTGATCACAGTTATAATTGCTTGAGGACATTTTGTAAAGGTCTTATGTATAGTGCGTCAGAGGGAGCTACTGCAAGCACAGCTATATGGAATTTTGTAAATAATTATATGTTATTTGTGAATATCAACATGATTCATATAAGATGCTTGTGTTACAAATGTATTAGAACTGTATGTTTATATATATATATATATATATATATATATATATATATATATATATATATATATATATATATATATATATATATATATATATATCAAACTAGGTTTTTACAGATGTGTGTTAAAAAAAGGTATTTTGTAAAGTACTGACGCTTAAAGATGTATCCACAGTGTGCCCTGCTGGAAGAGAACAGAAATGTACATACACTATTGTAACTGTTTAAATGTTTATATTTTAACAGTGGAAACTGGAATACAGGACGTTAACTTAAGAAAAATAGCTGAAATTAAATTACTTTATGGCAGCTAGAGAGAGAATGTCTATACTAGGGAGTTTTTGTACTGTCTTTAAACTGAAATAATTACTAGTTTTGAAACATGAAGGAAGGTAATTATTGTATGACTTCCAGCATCTGCCAAAGATCTGAGGTCTATGTATTTTCACAGGTAGATGTTAAATACTGCTAGCTTCCAGCAGTGAGGTTTCACCTGGGATAGTCAGATGACAAGAAATGATGTAATTCTGCAATCTATCCCAACAGTAATATTTAAGATATTAATTTAAAAAGTCTCTTAGAGAGACAAAGCATTCTGTATTCGACCTGACAACAAGTAGAAGATCCATTCCCCACGTCTGCCTTGCTCTGTAAGTAAGTTAACTAGGGAACAGTATAATTCTCTTAGATATAGTCAGGAATATGGCAAAGCTTAGTTTAGATATTTTTCTTTATTTATTTGAGACTGTCCTGCAGTGTTGTTTTAAATATTTCCTGTGGTTTTGAACTCTGATGGCACTGTGAATATATACATATATATTTAATATTGTCTTGTTCTTTTATTTATTATTAAATATATTTAAACCTTTCATTGTGGCTGATCTGTGTAGAGATTTTTAAGTTCTGAGAGTATTTGCATATTTATTTGGTGACACTGTGTAGGCCACTCCAAGGAGCCATGCTCTTGGTCAAGCTTCCATTTGTATTAATAGTAACTTTACACAGTAAGATTGGACACCCTTTGTTAAGGGCCTTAAAGTAGCTGATAAAGATTTGACTGGTGGCAGTGATAACTACCTTTTAGTCTGGTCAAAAAGCACATAGCTAGTAAACCTTTCCCAGGTGTGTGTGAGTGAGTGTGTGTGTGTGTGTGTGTGTGTGTGTGTGTGTGTGTGTGTGTGTGTGTGTGTGTGTGTGTAAATCAAACCTCAAAGAGTGTGTGTGCCAGCTACTTGGGCAGGGACACGAAGCATTGGTTGGACAGAAAGGGTGATGGAGGTCTTGTGTTGGCCACACAGCTGAGATCTCAATTCTATAGCTGTGCCAGAGGGGAGTCTTATTGGGTATCTGGAGAAAGAGGGAGAAAACAGCCCCTGGCTGACTGTTGTCTCTGTGTGCTCTTAAGGGAAATTGCATTTGATGCAGAGAGCTGTATCTGGAAATACTGTGTGTGCACTTGCTATCCTCCCAGTGTACGTCCCCCACTGGTGCCAGTGGTGAGGATTGAGGCTCCTTGATTACTGGTCCAGTGGCGAGTCATCAAATATGCTCTTTCAGACAAAACTCAAGGATCAAAATTCAGAGGGTAGACCAGATGATAATCTTTTGGGAGGTAAGTCCATTGATCAACATCTCTTTAAGGTAATTAGATATTAAACTCATTCCTGACAGAAAGGGCCTGAGCCCACACCATTTTTCTTTCTAAGCTTATAAGGAGGGCCTAGATACACTTTTACATCTTTGTCTCTCGCTTTCATGGAGATCTGTTATGGGATGCAGGTTTCACCCAGCCCCAACGTCATCTCTGAGCTTGGACCTAACCATCATTATCCTGGGGAGTGTTCCTTAGGCTTATCTGGTTGCAGGTAGGGGTAATCTGAATTGAAGCATTTCCTACTGACTTTCACCTGACCCAGCAACATATGTTGAGCCTGAGTTTGCTAATCTCTTACCAGGACTTGCAGGTCAAGGCCTACATATCAAACAAATGTTTGACATTTGTTGGAGTCTTTAGTCATAGGAGTGATACTGCAAACTTGCACTTTGTGGTCTGATACTAGTTCTGGTCCCTGTGCAAGACTCTCTCTCTCTCTCTCATGCATGGTCCTAAGTAGCCGTAGCTTAGTTTATGCAATGGCTCCTTCTGTCCTCTCACTTGACATCTGACCATTGCACTGAATTTCTTGATGAAAATCATGTACAAGTGTTTGCCTAGAGTTGAGAGGGAGTGTATAACTTCCTGTCCCACAGGCTTATATGAGGAGTTTAAGGTTCAGATGCCATTGTCTCCCCAAGATGGATGAGGACAATGAGAGCTGCTTGGCATAAAGGCAATACAGCAGTGACTGAAACTAAAAAGTGCAGTCACTGTAATCTAAAAATAAAAAGTCGCTTTAATGCTTTAAAATTGTTTTGCTGTGGGATTTGCACCCCTGCAAAAACCCCTCAGTGGTGGCTGTTCCCCATACCTCTTCTTATATATACTAATTTAAAGATCATTGTACCTTGAGAGTAAGAGGAATACCCAAAGACACTGAAGTCTTGATCTTAGTATACTAATCACACCACTCCCAGTTCTACGATCATACTTTTTAAGTCCCAAGTGTTGGAGTTCTGCCAAGCACCTGACAAATATTCTTTTCCCGTCCATGTTTTCCTTGTGACCTGTCCTTTGGGGAAACCTAGAGGCTTTGAAAAAGTCAGATGTGGTTTGGTCTGATGCTTCATCCCTTCCCTTCTGTGAAACACCTTAATGTATTATGGGAAAGGAAGCAGAAGAACTCTGGGTCATATTACACATGGAATAAGTTATTAAGGATGCTATTCTGGTAGTTCAGAAGTAGCATAAGTTTGCTTCTGGCTGCCAAGAATGTGAATGCCCCTTACAAGCCTTGGCTTACCACAGCAAGGGATTTGCCAGGCATCCTCAAACCAGGTCTTCTGTGATTTCATTGGTCTAGCATAGATCGAAGTGACCACAAAATTCTGCTGTCCTACTGCAAGAAAAAAAAAAGGCTGTGGATGGGAGTGGCAAAAGAATATACTCTTCTGCCACACTGGGGCTTACAGCCCTCAAGCATTCATCTCACCTGCCCTAATTCCAGTCCTTCCTCATACATCAGGCATTGGAAAAGCGTGTGGACCTCTCTGAGTCAGAGCTCGTGGAGGACATGCTTCATATTTTGTCTATGGCTTCCATGATTGGCTTACAAGTAGTGTATGGTAATTTTGATTATGTCTGTACTGTGGACAGGGCTGCAGGCCCAAGCATGTATCTACACAGGATGATATATCTGAGACTGTCCTCCATGAGCTCAAATACCCAGTGTAATGGAGAATTGCTATTTGCCAGGTTGCCTAAAGATCTGATTCATGACTTCATAAGGACGATACAGACCATCATTACAGTGGTTATCTTTCATGATTCCCCTTCACTTACTTGTTTACTTTATTTTATTTATTTATTTAATGTCTTTAACCAGGTATGCAGGCTGGTCCAAGGACCCTTTTCATCCATAATCAGGACCAGGCAGGCAATCCAAATAGATGAAATGCAAAATGAAACATCATAATAACATTAGCAACAGCAATTAAGATGACATACTAACAAAACAAAAACTTGTAAATTAACTGGTCTGCTTCACAATGCAATGTACAACAATTTCACAAGCAAAGACAGTTATTACTCTTCAACTTTGTTTCAGCATCGAGTAAGGAATTGAGCTGTTAAGCACTGTGGTTTTAGTCATGTTATAAACCAGTGTCTCTAAAACAACTGCATTTCTTCAAATTAGCTAGATTTTTCATGGTGACTTCTTGAATATGTTCAGGTTATCGAAAGCATTAATATTTTCAGAGATAGAGTTCTAGGAGACTGGAACAATTTTGGAAAGTGATCTTTTGTGAATAGAATAAAGAGAAGTCTCTGCAATTGTATACAATCAGGCATACGAAGAGAGTGCAATGTGTTTCAAAAATGATAATTTGTTGACTAGAGCTGATAAATTACTATTGTAACAAAGCTTAAAGGTAAGGGTATACAAGAGAAGAGAAGAGAAGCTTTAGCAGTAATAGGAAGCTATTTTTTATAGATGGGTTAATACAGTGATGTTCCTTGTACCTGGACAGGTGAATAAATCTTAGCCTTTAATTTTCTGCTGTTTGCAGGAAGGAGGTGGTATGTCCTAAGCAGGACGTAATGGTATGAAGAGCATATTCTAATCTTGGAATCAGAGCATTTATTGCTATAGAGCATCCAGCTTCTTGAGTTGAAAGGTTTGAATTTCTGTAAGAAACAGTTGTGTCAAGACCTTATTTTTTGTGACTGAGTACGTGTATGGAAAGTAAGGTGATGCTTGAATAGGGTATCTTTGATGATTAATATGGGGAAGCCAGTGCCAGAAGGGTCAAAAGTAGTAATAGCAGGAACATTAAGGAGGTTTCAGGGATGCTAAATATCATTACAGAGGTTTTCTTAGTGTTGACTATAAGTTTATTGTAATGAAATCAATTTCAAATGATAGAGTAGTCATTTTGTAGTTCATTGGAAAGGGAGAGTCTCAATCACCACTTTGTTGCATTTCTGACTAGCACCTGACAAGGACTGTTTCCCCACCCAGCTCTGCCCTAGTGACCTCTCTTTTGGAGATACTGTGATGCTTGTGAGGTCAGATATGGTCTGGTCCAATGAACAATCCCTTATATCCCCAGAACCATCTTCAAGATTCAAGACAGTACCCCTTGAGCAAAGAATTTATGTTTGACAGTGAGTCATAGAAAAAGACATCCCTCTCACAGCTGTGCACATACAAACTGAGAACCGGATGCTGAAAAAACAAAATAAAAACACCTGTGGTGGTAGATGTAGAGACACATGAGCCAGCAATAGAATTCCAATTTTATTCAAAACGTTGAGCGCTTTCGTTCCAACAATTTTCGGAACATCAGAACTAAAAACAACTGGCAAAACCCACTTAAATACATTACACTTAAAATCAAAAAAACTAAAACACTCCACAGAATTTTGTTGCTGGCTCGTGTGTCTCTACATCTACCACCACAGGTGTTTTGTGTTATCAGCTGTGCACATACTAGGTGAAGTAAATGAGCTGCTGGACTGTCTGTTGTCCTCCTACACTCCAATCCTGGAGTTGAACATTTGGAGGCTGTCTAGTTTAGGCCTTTCAGAAGTGGTGAAGACCAGATACTGACCTAGTTGCAACACAGCAGGTTGTGGTCATCCCTCTACTCCATTTTGTGCATCATTGTCTTGTTCTCCATTTTGTGGCATGAGGGATTCCTCTGTGCCTTCCCACCACACCTATTTATGTCACGCTTCTTCATAAAGTTCTGAGAAGAAATACCAACATTAATTCTTGTTACCACTGAGTGGTCAAGAAGGATGTGGGTGCAGGCTGTCAGGAAATTTAACGGGAAAGGATATTATGTGGACATTATGATCAGTGGTGTGAAAGGTATGTGCAAAAAATGAACAAGAAGATCATCTTGGGATATTTGGAAAGGTAGAACAAATGAATGCTTACAATGGACTCTATCAGAACTCTAAGAAAAATATGTATGTGAAGGGTTGAAGTGAAATATGTAAAAAGGAACCATATTTAAAGTAGATTGTTTTTAGAAAAGTATAGTGTGGCAGAAAGTATATCATAGATCTGCAGATATCAGAGAGCAGTACAGTATGACGTAACCTATATCTTAAGTCTACAAATGTAAGAGAACAGTACAGTGTGACAGAAACTATAGGTGGGATACAACAACACGGAACACACTGTGCAATCGTATTTCTAGCAGGATTGCTCTGTGGGTTATGAGGGAGCAGTTCAAAGACCACTGTAGTACCTAAGCTGTATAAAGGCTTCATCATCAAGTGCTACACTGATCACAGTAGAGAAATCTGAATATGAATGCAGCAGTGTGGGAGCATGACTTCTTCAAATCAGCCATGTGCAGTTCCCCAGAGCATTTCACTAGGAAAAGAGCAGCAGGTTAGAGGGATTCAAAGACATGCAATGTCGCTTTGTTTGGGGAGTGAAGTGATCAAAATATACACTGTCTTTTGATAGTGTACACCCACTAATGGCATGAGCAGGCGCTGTTAGTGCTTGTGTGTGAAAAGCATGCTATGCAAACTGCGAATGTGAATTGTTTATAATTAAAAGCAAATCACTGCTTACTGAAGTTTGGTGCTGATAATTGCAAAGCTTACTGTCCCATTGATGGCTTGTGTGTGTGTGTGTGTGTGTGTGTGTGTGTGTGTGTGTGTGTGTGTGTGTGTGTGTGTGTGTGTGTGTGTGTGTGTGCGTACGTGCGCGGGTACACGTAGGAGCATACTTTGGGTTGTCTTGTTGTTAATCTGTGTGTGTGTGTGTGTGTGTGTGTGTGTGTGTGTGTGTGTGTGTGTGTGTGTGTGTGTGTGTGTGTGTGTGTGTGTGTGTGTGTGTGTGCGTGTGTGCGTGTGTGCGTGTGTGCGTGTGTGTGTGTGTATGTGTGTGTGTCATTGTAAGACATACAAATAATCCACTAATACTCTTTTGGTTTGTGGGACTTTTGCTTGTCTCTAAAGCACTTTATTTTTCAGCGGCACTAAAAAAGCTCCCCTGTGAAGCAGCAGTAATGCCTTTCAATAACCCCCATAACTTAAAGCTATTAATGTCACAGAACAGTACAGTGTAGCAAAACAGTACAGTGTAGCAAAACCTATCTCTCAAACTTATAGATATTACAGAACAGTACAGTATAAGGCAAATAGACATAATTTTAATACCATAAAAATATGAGCAATAAATTTAGCACAGAATCTTTCCCTGCACTTATTTCAGAAGTCAGCCATTTCATCATACTGAATGGAGTAAGCTCTGACTCATAATTCAAGCCTTAGGGAATTAAGTACTTCAAGAGTGGTGTGTTGCTTTTTACTTAGGTCTAGTTAGATGTCCTTTTATTTACATGCAACATTTGCACACAGTCTTTTGCTATAAAATAAACGTCTGTCAGATTTCTATTGCCAAATTTCTTAAAAGGAATGCCAGTTGGGGTATCTAGTCCCTGCTTTGCAAATAGTATTTGTACATACAGTAACTGACTTGAGCAATGAACAGTGAAACGTTTGTGAATTGTCATTTCCTAGGAAGTTTCACTTTTTTTATCTCTTTGAAGCAGTGAGTGTTATATTTTCATGCTTTTGTTTTTGGCTTCCAGTTCCCTGGTAACAATGAAGCATCCTGCCCACCTGCCTAAATGAGTCATTCATTCCCCTGGGAAGAGGGAGCCATGTGACCCATATATTCCTCCTGAGGATTCAGGTGGCGGAGGTAGTGCTATTAGCCATTGCTTGGGGTTACTGTTAAGCCATAACTATTCCCAGCGCATATACCCCATAACATTCACAGCATTCATTGTTCAGTAGGCCTTACTGATGGCATGTCACCCACTTCTAAGAGTAATGTACTTCCACAGAAGGCCTTGCCCTCTACACAGAATGCTGCAGTGTGGTCTCTGTTATCCAGCAGGGATTCTAACATAGGATGGGCTCCACAGACA
Organism: Protopterus annectens; assembly: GCF_019279795.1. Classification (NCBI taxonomy): domain Eukaryota; kingdom Metazoa; phylum Chordata; order Ceratodontiformes; family Protopteridae; genus Protopterus; species Protopterus annectens. The sequence goes on from NC_056745.1 coordinate 1,187,384,830, forward strand.
TGTACACTTTACCCTTCTGCATAAGAGAGGCAAATAGACACTGCCTTGACACTCTTCTCCCTCTTGTTTCCAGTTGGTTTAGCATCTGGATTGCTAGTCAGATGGAGGTCATTTGAGTTGTACACAGGAGTTTATCTTCTATTCCTAAGAACTGTTTAGGGTTACATTTTGGTGTCATTTCCTGTAATGTCACTGCCCTGAATCTGCTGTCTCTAAGCAGCATTCAGTCACGAGCATCATGTGTTCCTGCATGCATTAACTCTGGCCTACAGTCTGCTATAATATATACATACACACACACACATATATGTTTGTGTGTGTGTGTGCGTGCACAGGGGCATATTGCTGTTTTTTTGGTAGATTTTATGTCAAGCAATTATGTTGAACATATTTCAGCAAATTCCTGATTTGTTGTTTTGCAGCAATAACATAGAGGATTATGAACGGGTCGCCGATCATAACCTGCTTATTATGTGTATGAGACATGGAGGCCAAAAACACAATTTTCTTTGATTGCTGATAGTTATTTTAGTATTAGATTCCTCAATTCGGTGTTATTTCCCCCAGCATTCCAGGCCTAGACGTTGAATAGACCCAAGTCAGACATTGCCGTGTAGACCAGGCAGTGGTATCTAGAAGAAGCATACTAGGAACAGAATACAATACCAGTTACTGAAGGCTTTAGGAACAGGGGAGCCCACAGGATTTTTTTACAGGGGGGAAGCAAACCCAGAGCCCACCCAACTCTGCCCCCTATGCAGCCATTCCAGTGTCCCATTACTTGGCTATAGCTCCCCAGTTGCCATAAACACTCTTCAAAACTGTCAGTGTGCATACTGTTTTGTGCTTTACTTCTTCAGTGATTACAAATATTTGAATTTAATTTCCAACTTTTATTTCAAATTTTGTAGCACAAACACTGATAGACATTTGCTAAACAAAGCAATAGTCTTACAATGAAAACAGACTTAGCATTAAAACTTCTGTACCTTTGAAACTCACATTCACTGAAGCAGCATTGAAACCCACATTCAAAGAAAATGCATCTGCCATTGGCGGGTTAAGTTTACCTTTGGGCTGTTTTCAAATCATAGGCCCCTTGCACACATTTTTAGGACCATGCAAAAGTTCTCTGATTCACCTTCCTGATTGTTTTAATTATAATATATAATAATTGAATAATATCCCTTATATAATACAGCATCACTTGTTAGAGTGTGTTTTAAATTTATAGTTTTGAACAAACAAAACATATGAACCAATAATAACAAATTGCCCAATTCAGAACATTTCAACCATAAAAGGCCACTCAAACTTCCATCATTAGAATCCACCAATATCAGTCAATATGCACAATCATTGCAGAAATAAAAGTCATTTGAATAATTCCACATTAAAGAGATAGGAAACTAAAAAAGAAGTTGTTCCTAGAAAACATCTTTATATTTTAGTGTTTCATCTACAAATTAATTGCTTGCTGCCCTTGAAGATCAAATTGCCTATGTTACATTAAAAATTGGTAAGCTGGTATATTGCAATAAAGAATGGGTGGCAAGCTGAAAAACAGGTTCATAGTTATTAGGCATCTCATCCAAAGGAGGACATACACAGGACTGCAGCACCCCACCCCCTTAAATACAAATGTACATACTGTGGGAGTAGAACCTACAGCCCTCTACATCAAGATGCAGGTATGCTACCTGCTGTGCTACTAACACTGCTTTAAAATTATATACCACAATAGTGATACCATTTGCTAAACAAAACAGTTGTACATTTTAAGCAGACTTAGCACGAGCAGCAGCAAACTTCTCTTCCTTTGAAGCTCACATTTCTTTGAAAATGCACTTGAAAATAAATTCCACATGCACGCGCATGTGCGCGCACAAACACCACAATCTCTTAGTGCAAGAAATCTGGACGAAGTCTAAAATAAATAGGGACAGATTATAAATATTGCTCTCATGAACTTAGAAAATTGCTAGAATAACAGGATTTGTGTTAGTATGCATTTTTCAGGATATGACGTCTAAACCTCAAATGTCTGTCATTATTTAGCAACTCCAGTCCTTTTTAGGAGGAATATGGGGCAAAAATCTGGACAGTCTGCAAAAGCCTAGACAGCTGAGGGGTATGCTACCTCACTCTTAAACACACACACACACACACACACACACACACACACACACACACACACACACACACACCGCACCTCTCAAGCTCTTAGCACAAGAAATCTGAAGAAAGCCTGTTATAATGTTGGGAACAAAGGCCCAAAACTAGGGACACATTTAGAAAGTTGGTAGAATAACAGGATTTGTGTTTGAATGCATTTTCTGAAGAATATGAAGTGTGAAACTCTAATGCATGTCATTATTTAGTTACTTTAATCCTTTGCTCATCCCAATGATTTATCAAAAAAACAGATTTTTTATGAGGAACAGACCAAACGTATAAGGCAAAAATCTGAACATTCTGTGAAAATCTGTACAGTTGAGAGGTTTGACACACACATACATCCCCTACCTCTGCAGAAAGTGGATAGAACAACAAGGTTTGCATTACTATGTGTTTTCTGAGGATATGAAGTCTAAAACTCAAATGTCTGTCATTATTTTGTTCAGTCCTCAATGATTTGCCAGCAAAACACCATTTTATGAGAAACAAACTGAAAATATGAGGCAAAAATCTGCACATTTGTGAGGTATGACCCCCCCCCCCATACACACACACACTCCTGTCTACCTCTTACACGCAAATGCACATACACACCCCAACCTCCCTCGCGTGCACACACACATACACACACACACACACACACACACACACACACACACACACACACACACACCTACCTACTTCTTACACACACCCCTACCTTCACCTACCTACTTCTTACATACACGCATACACACCCCTACCTACCTATGTACCTACTTCTTACATCCACACACCTCTACCTATTTCTTACACACACACACACACACACACACACACACACACACACACACACACACACACACACACACACACACACACACACACACCTAGCTCCCACATGTACATTCGTTCACAGTCCAAATGTCTTCTGGAATTCAAATTCCGTGCGGGCACTGAAGATGAAAACGTAAACCATCTATGTCTGTGCAACTGGAGGCAAAGGGCATTCTTAATATGCCCTTTAAAAGAAAAAAAAAGCATATATTTTTTTTTAAATAAAAGAAGATTAATCTCCCAGCCAGCCGATTCCAGGGGAGTGCAAGTACACTGCCTTGCATCTGTCTGTGGGCATAATTAAGAAGACAGATAGCTGCATGACTTACAAATAGGACATGGGAAGTATCATACAGCAAAAGGACAGGTGAATTTCTAAGCTGCAGTCAAGGTGTCCTACAGGGCTCTGTCCTAAGCCCATACTTGATTAGGTTGTATCTTTCCAATTTATCTTTTTATCTGGGGTAATCCATAGTCTAGATGCAGATGACTTAAAAACAGAAAAAAACATGATTACATGCGTTACTTACAGATATGGTGTGTCCGCAAAAAAAAAAAAAAAAAACTCAACCGAACTGACCTGATAGGCACAGGAGAATAATATGCTGATATATACATAGAAAACTAAGCATATGAGATTTGAGATACGTAGAGTAAGGATGAATATTTAATACAGCACACAGTGCTTGGAACTGTGGACTTTTTTAAGGACCTGAATAAATTAGTAGATGCAGCTTTGAGTTTTTCTGATCATATTAACCAATTGGTTAATAAGTTATAAAACTACAGGCTGTATATAAAGACTTGCAAAGTTATAGGGAATCAGAAATGAAATCATTGTGTTAGTTATATTAGATCCAAACTATATTATGGAATAATGATATGGAAACCTTATAAGAAAATTAGCATGAGTAAATTGAAAAGACTTCAGTGGAAGTATATCAAGGGCAGCCATGAATATAAATGTTTAAGTTATTATGAGAGATTAAAATATCTGAACTTGTACAGTCTATCATTTAGATATGTAATTAAGACTGTATTCAGGTATACAGGGCATTTAGAGACGTCTGCCTGTGGGTTTATCAAAGACTGGTATAGAATCATCAGGCATCCTGTGGGAATGAAAAATGTACTAACTGGTTCTGTGAAAAAGTAGCTGAACCCTGGAGCAGACTACCAATTTATATTAAAACAAACATTAGTTTTGGTATTTTTAAGAACAACTTCGACAATTATTATGGTGGTAACTGTTTTGTTATATTGGCACCATTGAAGGTCATTATTGCCAGTGCCTAAAACAGTTCTATGTATGTACAAAGAAGCTGCCTCAGCAGAGAGCTATATGCAACACAACTGACACATCAGACTAGACATTTAACTCCACTCTAGCTTACTGTGTTCTATCACGTAACCGTTTACTCATTGAATTATGTATGGCTTGATATTACTCAAGTTTTTTGTTGTGTTTCTTTGTTTGTTTCTTTTTTTGTTATATAGTTGTTTGGCTGATTTGTGGAATAATGCTGAATACTTTAACAACATCAAAGATAAGCAGCGTACATGGTAGGCTTTTTATCATATGCTGCTGTTACTGCCTCGAAGAATACCACAAGATTAAAAAAGGCAAGGTCTTCTCTTAACAAGCCCACGCTGTTCCACAATTAACACAAGTAGGTTCCCTCTCTTGTTTTTTGTAAGCTCCATCATGACTCTCTCTTTCTGTCTGAGATTCTACAGTATGTATGGCTGCAAAACTGAACTTGATATCCCACACTTTGTGAATTAGTATCACTGTCGCCTGACATCATAGGTCAGGGCCATATTCATGTGCTAACTTTTATTTAACACAACCGATAATGGTTTATTTAGGTTTCCTTGTTATATTATAGGAAACAACCATGTATATATTGTAGTCCCATGAAACCTCAGTTTTTAATTTTACTTATGGCAGCAGTTATAATAGTTGTAGTTATTTAAGGTATGTCTGCTTTCGTCAGTATAGTACTGTAACATATGTCTTTGTTTATTCTGAAGTTTTTTCTGCAAGCACATTTACTATCGCATGTTGCCAGATGATTGTTTCATTGTTTATTCATAACATGTTACAGTATCAATTTTCCCTTTTATTTTGATGTATGTAAACAACACCTTAATATTGCTATGGAGTTTTAAGATCACAGTGAATGGGTAGATCTGGAAGATTTAATAAGAAAACTAATTAGTTTCTGCACATTATTTAATATGGATTTGTGCTATGACTAAGACAGTTTTTAAAAGTTAAGTAGTACCTTTTTTTGTTATGTATCTTATTCATTTTGTTGTTGTTGTTGTATCTTTCGGCTTTTCCCAGTTAGAGGTCGCCACAGCGGAACTCCGGTCCGCTAATGATTGGCGGAAGATTTTTACGTACCGAGTTGCCAGCCCTGATGCACAACCTTCAACGAAGGTACGCCCATTCACGCATGTCTCCACACAGAAGATGCTTTAGCTGAGAATCGAACAGGACAACGTCTTACTGTGAGGCGACAATGCTACTGCGGGATCACCACCACAGCACGATCTTATTCATTTTGTGATTATGTCAAATGTTTTTTTTTTAATTTACCTCAAGATTTATGAAATACTGGCATGTGTTCTTGAATGCAGGACATAATAATATCACAGAATTCATTGACAATACCTTGAGTAGACTTTTGGAGTCATTGAAGATAAAACTTATAATAACGGTACACATGTCAATATCCTTCAAGCAGGGCAAAGCATCTAAATCATCTGTTTTATTGGAGTGACTTCTGTCATTTAGTAAAGTCACTTTCACCTCTGAATGTGTTGCCTTGCTCATTTTTTCTTTAATTTGTTTTTATTTATATTTTTTTGCTGGGGGGGGGGGTTTGAAGAAGTCTAAAAATACACTATGAGAATGGAAAATTTCCTGTGAGGTACTTGTCAGAGAGGTGAAACCCAACAGGTGTAAAGCACTCTGGCTGACTGCACGTCTCACTGCAGGCTGATAAGCATTGTCTCCCCTGTCCATAGTACCATGACATTAGCCACAGATTAAATGCCAAGATTTTGCATTTATATGCAAGTGTTCACAGGGTGAGAGAAGGATTTTATTAGGCGTACGTGTTTTCCATGTTTGCTAGTATTTTCAAGTAGTTTCACTAAATCTTGCTGTGTATTCAAGAGGAAGGACCTTCAGATTTTCACTTTAACGTAAACAATAGCTATGTCATAATTACCCTTAATCCTTTTTAAACTAGTTGCAATGCCCCTAATTTTCCCAGCCATCAATGTCACTCTCTTAAAAAAAACTTTCATGGTAGTATCACCAAAGACTTTACAAAGTTCTGCCATATGGTTTCAGCTGAGAGTTTTCACAAATAGACACGTGCATCAGTTTTCGTTGAGCTTCATAAGAACTATTTATCCAATATAATATATTCAATAAAACAATAGAATGCATATAATTTTCAAGATACGAGATTCCTGTACCACCTTGTCTCCATGGCATAATGTTAAAACTTTCTAAACATCATTAATAATCAAATGATTTATATAATTAAAACAATTTTGATAGTGCTTTTTACAGTTTAACAAATTCAAATGTTATTAATTTATTACTTAAATCTACCAGAAAGATAATTTTCAAATATCTTCTTTAAGAAATTGTTTTTTTCACTGTTTTGCTGATAACTTATATTAAGGATGTTTAAAGTAAACAGTATGATCAAATGTTATATCGTAAAGAAAATATTAGTCAAATTTCATAAAAAATAAATGATCAGCAGAGAATATTATAAAGACATTTAATTTTGCTAATTCTTATAAAGTAGCTATTCATAATCTTCATTTAAAGTATGAAGAAAATAAAAATCTGATCAACAGGGTATTAATTGAATAATGTCCTTCATTATTAAATTATTTTTCTTTAGGTATAATGGTAATGGAGATATAACCCCCTCTTTATCGAAAATAAATAAATTATTGTTAGACATAATGATAAATATTGAACTTTTTCTTTTGATTGACAATTTGAATGTTATATATAATTAGACTTCTAAATATTTTAATTTAAAGTCTGTTAATTCTACACTTTTAGGTATATATTGGAAGATATATACTTGTAAGTATATACATCCAATTTTTATAACCCCATGCAAAATAAGTTAGATGTCTAAAAAACATGATTTTCCTTGTTGAACATGTAAAAACATTTAAAGGCAAACTTGTATCACAGTTTTATAGCTGCAATAAAAAATACAATGTTTTGGTATGATTTTCAATAACTTATAATATCTGAATCCTTGATATTGACAAATGCCTCTACTCCAGAATGTTATAAATTCATATGATTTTTTCCTTAACATGGACTATTTTAGTTGTGGCAAGAAAAATAATTACTTTAAAATTTAAAAAGGAATCTGCACAAAACTTCAAGGAATGTACTAATCTAGCCACTGATGTGAATATATAGATTTTCCTCGGTATACCTCAGAAGAAAAATGAAGTCAGACTGTCTGCTATAAAATATTTGTATGTATATATATATATATATATATATATATATAGAGAGAGAGAGAGAGAGAGAGAGAGATCTGCCTATATAGATAGATAGATATAGCTATATGTGTTTCATTAGTTTGGCTGACAGGTAGTTTGGTCGACATCTGTTTAATCAACCACATTTGGTCAACCATACAGATAGTCGACAGGTATGAGAGAGATCGATAGCCCCTGCGTAGGGGAGGGAATATTCCCTTTCCCCGAGGATTATTCAGTATCAGAGTTAGTAGACATAATTGGCAGGAGATGCGGGGGCACAGCTCCCCACATAAAGGCTGCATGTTTTTTATGTGTTTTTATTTTGTTGTTATTTAATGTTTACAAGTACCATGGTTGCTTCTCAGTGCATGTTCAGTAAGATGTTGACATGTTCAAGGAAATCTGGTTTACTTTTAGATGCTAATGCAAAAACGGAAACTCAGCAACACAGCAACAAGTCCCAAAAAAAACAAATGAAGTAGTCACAATGCAGCTTTAATAAACAAGCACAACAGAACTTATTCAGTTCAGGGGAATTACCTTTTATATTTACGCATTGTTCTTCCTTTTCTTCCATGAAAAACTGCCCCGAAAAGTTTTCCCCTTCTTCTGCACATTGGTTCTCGCAGGACCTGCAGTGACTTGTGCCTGTGATCGTTTTCAAGTGCCTGTGTCCTGATAGACCTTTACTGACTAAAAAGGACGCTGGGCTGCTTCTTCTCTAGAAGCATTCGATGAACACGCATTGTAATTTGAATTGTGACTGTCATTATTATTCTGTACAGCTGGAACAGATTGAACTTCTTTCGGCCCCTTTTTGGCAAGGCACACAGATCTCCTTACTTTTGGTACAGCTGCAAAAGCTTGATTTTCGTCTTCAAAGACTGGCTCACTGTCATCTATAAAACCCGTACTGGAATTAAAGATGTATACAGTACCTTGTTCATAATCCAGACTATCTGTCTAAAATATTTTGAGCTTCCTTTTCTTAAGGACCTCATTTTCTTTAATTAATTTCTGTACTCTAATATAAATCTCTGATAGGGAAGGCAATCACTAACCTGCAATCCAAATGTCTTCTTGGCCTTTTCCGATTGTGTTTCCTTTCCTTCTCTGATTATTTGCTCCCAATACCTTGGTTCCTTTGCCATCTCCTCCAGTAAATTCCAGCCCCTCTTGTGTATTCTCTGTAACCCTAATTTCAGTCATCCCTACCAGCAGAATCTCTTTTCTCCATTTCCATGTTAGCTCAGTTCTTCGTTTGCTTTCTTCTACTTTATGAATATGATATGCTGTATGATTGTTGTTATTCTCCTTAAGGAAAATCAATCAAAATCCCATTCTTTCCTTAATTCCTAAATTACCCCCCATTTCATCATCATCACCCTTTTCCACCTGGAATTGTAGCTTTCTGCTTGTGTTATATGTAAGAGCATTAACTGTGTAGCTCTAAAATATTCTTTCAAGTCAAGCAATCCTAAATCTCCTTGTTCTGTTGGGATCAACTTATCCAACTTGACTTTTGCTCTTTTCCCATCCGAAGTTCAGCTCTTTATTAATTACTGTCCATAGCTTCTCCTTTGCTTGATAAATATATGCCTGACCTGTGTATAAAAAGGGACTAAAATTATTTTTACTGCTTGTATCTCGCTATCCATATCCGTAGGCAAGAGCTTCCAGTTAGTGTTTGTATTATATTTTGTTTAGTCTCTTCCCACATATCCTTAGCTGCTATAACCGAATTATTTTTAATCCGTGCTATTAAATATTTCATTTTATCATGTCCCTACAAGTACAGGTATTGCTGGACCAGTTTGTGTGTTGGTACACAGTTTATAGCTATAGCCTTTGTTTTATCTTCATTAATTTTATATGCCGAAAAACACAGAATATTCCAAATATCTGCAAATAAAACCAACTTTTCTTGAACACCATACCTGTATCCTTGAACTTCTGAGTCCGTTATTTTTTTTTTGCCATTGGTTCTAAATATAACACAAATAACAAAGGGGAAAGAAGACACCCCTGCCTGGTTCCTTTTTTCAGACACAACCTATCAAAGAGAAACCCTCCCACTTTGATTTTTGTCTCCAATCCCTCATATCGCCTTCTAGTTAAGCTTATTATTATATCAGGAAATGCAAATACTTCTATTGCCCTACTCATAGAGTCCCAGCTTACTCTGATGAATGCTTTCTCTGCATCCAGATCCACTAATAACAGCGGTATTGTCCTACATTCTGCTTCCTTCTGGATCATCAGTGTTCTATTAATGCTGTCAAATGTTTGCCTCTCCTCCACAAAACCACATTGATCTATATTTATCAATTTTGGCATCACCTTTTCTATTTTTTGCCATTATAGGCACACACACTTTATAATGATGGTTTAAAATTGAAATGGGCATATACGAAGCTGGATCAGATGAGTCTTTACCGTCTTTAAGTATTACAGCAACCACAGCTTTTTTTTCAGGATGTTAGTACCTCCTCTCTTTTTAAAATACTGTTAAACAAAAGCTTCCAGATCTTTACCATTTTCTTCCCTAATAACTTCCAAAATTGAGACTTTCTTGTAAATTGGTTATACAGCACCACCTGATCTCCTCCTAGCTTAACTTTTAGTTGCTGAGCCTCACCTCACTCTAAACTTGGCATACTTGTCTTCCATAAATATTTCAGTTTGTACTTTTTCTTGATATCCCCACCTCTCTGCTTTATGCAATTACTGATAAAATTCCAAAATATCTGTAATACCTCTACAGGATCTCTGGCAATTTTTCCTGTTATAAGCTCCCTAGGTTTGGAAACAACCCTTTCTACTTTCTCTTGCCTAAGTCATTGTGCTAAATGTTTTTTTTGTTCTGGAGTTATCATCAGTAAACAGTTGCTTAACAGCAGTCTTTCTAAACTTGTGCATATTATCCAGGTACTCACTTATTTTCTCGTTAGCACTCTGCCATTGCCCCTTGTCTTGCTCTGTGAGATTCCCCTTGTTTTCTAATACTTTAACCTTTGTCAGCCCCTCTAAATAATTCTTATTAGTTCTTAACCAGATCTACTTTGCATTTATTTCTACCCTGTTTTTAAACTCTGCTTTCATTTTATCCCATTCAGTAGCTATAACTTTTGGAGTACTTTCTATTTTCCTTAGTAACTCCCGGATAATTTCCACTACCCATTCCTTAAATTCCTCTCTTTTTAGCAGGTAGCTGGGAAGCACCAGTGTCTCATCTTTACTTCATTACCCTGAATTTTATCTCAGTAATTATTCATGCATAATCTAAAATAGTTATTGGATGTGTATCAAAGTTTGGACATTCTCTTGTAAATATAATTTCTGTTGTGTCTAGCCCAGTTATTTTATCTTGAGGAATAATATGTAAATTCTCTCCAAATTCTTACTATTGAATTCATATCTTTCATACAAAATATTTTCATACATTTCTTCAGAAATATTCCTTCTTTTGTTATGTTTTCCTTTCTTGGCCCCTAGATACATCCTCCTTGTTGCAAATCAAATTGCAGTCCTCACCGATAAGTAATATTCTCTGCTGAAAGCTAATTATTTCTATCAAAGTTTTTTTAAGCTCCAAAATAGCAGTTTTAGGTAGAATATAAATACATTCCAGCCAGGCTGGCCATTCTTCTGCTGATATCCATCCTTTACTTCTTTCCTTGAGGTAGCCCCTCAGTTCTCCCACTGTTACCTGTTCTAGTTACCCTTCCACATTGATTCACACCGACCTTCCAAAGAGGCCTAAGGCCACTCCCCAGTAGTGCCAGACATTTATTTATTTATTTATTTATTTATTTATTTATTTATTTGCATTTGTTTACAGGGATGGTCCAGCTGGGCCAGAAGTACCCATTTTCAGTGGAGTCTCGGGGAGAAAAGCTCCACATATAAGACATTTCACATACAATACAGAATTTATATTAATAAAGACATTTAGTACATATTATTGGCAGCTTATACAATTGGTGGGAAAAAAAGTACATAAGTAATCATTCTCAAATCAAAGATATTATATAAGCAACAGAGTGTATACATGAGAACATTCTATAGTAGTTTTCGTCTAGCAAAATGTATATAGGACACTTATTACAGTTGGTGCAGAGTAGATATAGGAATTAATCAGAGACTAGGTACTTAAACTTTTCACATGTTAGCTTAGCAGTAGGCTATATGAGTCCTGTTGCAGGAATCTGCAGAGTCGGTGGATATTGTTGCAGATATAAGTGGTGGTATGATATTAAGGTAGGCTACAGGAGTACCTGAATGTCTTGCCTGGTTCAATGGTAGGTATATAAGGGTTAGGAAGAGAAGGAAGTAGACAGGTGGGATCAATGATAGGACAATGAGGGTTAGTAGAAGAGGGAAGTAGACAGGATGGAGATGTGGAGTAAGCAAAAAGACAGGTGGATGTGGAAGGAGGATTCCAGAGTAGTAGCATGAGGGTGAGAATTGTTGTGATGGATGAAGTTAGGTTATATGAGATATGGTGTTAGCACCTGTGCACAGCCAAGATGAGGAGAGGTGTTGTTTCAGAGATGTCTTGAAGAGGGTTACTGAGCAGGTGGTTCTAAGTGTTGGGGGGAGTGAGTTCCAAAGTTTTGCGATGGTAAAGGAGTAAAGCATCTGGCCAGCCAAATGTTTGGGTTTTTCTACATTTATGAGAAGTTGGTTGCTGGATCGGAGTGGTCTGTGAGGATGGTATAAAATAAGTATAGAAGATACAGCAGGGCACATGGATGGATTATGAATGAGTTTGTGAGCTCTAGTTAGTTGGATAAAGGTGAGATAGTTGGGGAATTCAAGCCATTTTAGGTTGCGTAATGATAAGCAGTGGTGGGATGAGTAGGAGGCATTCGTTACAAACTTAGCACTTTTGTTGTAGCTTGAGTCTAGTTTGGACTTTAGAGAGGACTGAATGTTGGTGAGGAGGGAGGCACCGTATAAAAGAGAGTGTAATAGAAAAGAAGTGGCAAGGGAAAGTCGGGCTGATGCACTGAGTAGATGTTTGTGTCGTAGAGAGTGCCAAGCTTTTGATGTGTCTTTTTGACATTGGACTGGATGTGCAGGTTGAATGTGAGGTTGTCGTCTATGATGACACCTAGGAGTTTTGTGCTAGGTACAATGTCAATGGTGGTACCATTTAGGGATGGAATGGTGAAGTTCTCTTTTTGAAGGGGGGTGGACTTTTGGGGGGTAAAGATTATTAGCCTGGTTTTGTTGGGGTTCAGGACAAGATGATTATTAGACATCCAAATTTCTGTGGAGATGAGGGCATTTTCGGTGAGTTGGTGTAGTTCTGAGGTGTTGTTTGCAGTGCAGATGATAGTGGAGTCATCTGCATACTGGATGACTGAGCCTTGAGAGAGTGTGGCGTGGAAGTTATTGATGAATATACTAAACAGAAGCAGGCCTAAAATGGAGCCTTGAGGAACACCGGTGGTGGTGTTTAAGAAAGGGGAGTAACAGTTCTTCCATTTAGTTGCTTGCTGCCTGTTAGTGAGGTAATTAGTGTACAAGTTTAGAGTTTGAGGTGAGTTACCTATGTTAGAGAGTTTTGTTAGAAGGAGAGTGTGGGATATAGTATCAAAAGCTTTAGAAAGATCAAATAGTGAAGATACGATTTTACCAGTGTCACAGGCTTGGTTGACAGTGTCCATGAAGGATATGAGGGCAGTGGTGGTACTATGTCCTGGCCTAAATCCATGTTGGGTGGGGGAGAGGATGTGGTTGTGAGTCAGATGGTGAAGAAGTTGAGAATGAATACATTTTTCTAGAATCTTAGAGATGGATGATAGTATAGCAATGGGGCGGAAGTTGGTGTTGTCTATGTTGCCCTCCCCCCCCTTGTGTAGAGGGAGGATATAAGCTTTTTTTTCCAGATGAAGGGCATATAGGATTCTTGAACAGATCTGTTGAGAAGGGTAAGCTATTGAGTTGGCTGAGATTTACAGGTATTTTGCAGGTATATTGTCAGGGGCATTTGTGCATGGTTTGAGTTTTAGAAGTAATTTTTTAATAGTTGAGGTGGGTATAGGTGACAGAGTAAAGTTGGGAATAGGGGATATACTGGCATTAGGAGGGGTCTGTGGTGGGCAAGTTGGTCTTGGGAAAGGTAGCGGTTAGATTGGCTATAATATGTATGAAATAGGAGTTGAAGGTTGCAGCAGTTTCAATGGGTGGTTTATTTGGGTCAGGGCAAAGATTATTACTAGATCCTGGGTTTAATAAAGAGCTCAGAGAGCTCCAGAATTTCTTTGGGTTTTGCTTGTGTTGATTTTTTAATGTAAGGTAGTGTTCTTTTTTGTTTTGTAGTACTAAGCACTTAACCTAGTTTCGGAGCTGTTTGTATTGGGCGAGTTCAGATGGGTTTTTGTTTTTTTGACAGATTTTCCATGATGTGTCCCTGCATTTCATGAGATCCTTAGCGGAACTTGTTAGCCAACTGGCATGGTTGGTCTTTACCCTCTTTTATCTAAGGGAAGCGAGATTGTTTAGTATGCTGAGGAAGGTTGAGTTGAAGAACTCAGCTACCTCATCAAGGGGAAGTGATTTTAGTACATCTCAGTTGATGCTAAGCAACTTTTGGTTAAAGCTAGATGGACAGAACTGGGATTCATCTCTGGTAACCCTGTACTCATATTTATTAAATGTTGTGGTACATTCCCATTGTATAAAGGCCGGTAAGTGGTCACTTATACTATCGGAGAGTGCGCCAGCGGATGTGATCTTATTTGGGTCAGACACTAAAATCCAGTCTAGGATTGAGCCATTGGTATTAATTTTATTAGGCCTGGTTATGGTGCTAACTAGCTGGGTGAACTTATATAGATTGATATTGCAGTTAGAGTGGTGTAGGGATATGTCTAGCCTGTTGATATTTACATGTTCCAGTATGATAGTCTCGTTTTTTATGTTAGTAGATGCCCAGGCAAGGATTTCATCAAGAATTGGGATGTTATTGCCTGGAGAAATGTAAACGACTATCACACAGAGGTTTTTGCAATTATTCATTTTAAGGAAAGAAACTAGAAGTTCAGCTGTAGAGAACTGTGGGATTGGTTTTGTATATGGGTGTGGGACAATAGTGAAGGACATGGGGTATATTAGAGAAATGCCTCCACCTTTTTTCGGGATCTGTCAGCCCTAAGACAGGTGAAATCTGGGGGAAGGAATTCTGTGTTCTTAATATAGGGTTTTAGCCATGTTTCAGTTGCGGCAATAATATTGGATTTGTTGTGGGCTATCCATGCATGGAAGTCAGGTATTTTATTTCTGATGCTTTGTAGGTTAATTGTGGTGAAGTTTATTGATTTATGGGAGTTGGGGGGTTGCAGAAGAGAGGCAATGGGACCCAGGTTGGGATGTATGTCTTTGCATAGCAATAGGTTTGTTATAAGATGTGGGAGAGAAGTGTATTCTAGTTTCCATTTTACTTTGGATAATTTAGAGAGACAAAATTGTTGTTGTGGTGATGGTGGGGGAGGATTTTTACTCTGGTACATAATATGCTTGTGTTGTAAAGGCTAGCTGAAATTTGTGAGAAGGAATTTGTGTGTTCAGACTGTATGGGGAGAGAGGATAATGGGCAGTGGGAGGAAGAGGTAGAAGAATGATGTAGAGAGGTTAGATGTAGTAGGATATTGAAAGAGAGTGATAAGGTAAGTAGAGTAGTGATAGTAGAGATGGACATTGTAGTATGGGATGTGGATGACAAAAGGAGTGAGAATTAGTGTGCAATAGTGAGATGTGGTGGTGGAGAAGAGGTTGTACTGATGGGGTAATGATGAGGTGAGTTAAGATGTTGGGTATGTGTGGGTTTGTTTGCAGGTATGGTTAATGGTGTAATGTGAGGGGAAGTAAAGAGGTGTGGCTAGTGGTGTAATGAGAGGGGAATTGGAGGGGATAATTGGGCGATGGGGTAGGGGAGGAGCTAGAGAAAGTATAAATGTAATTGATGTGGGGATGGGTGGGAATGGGGGCACGGAAGGGGAGCAAAGTGAGCCCGAGCGCAGTGAGGGCAAATTGAGCGGGTTGAAACCAACTGCGGAGTTGCTATCTAGAAAGAAAACTATCAGTAAATAAGGAAATCTGGAGGGGATGCAGATGGTTTAAGTATTTAAAGATGGCACCACAGCTCAGGGGAGGCATAAGTAAACTCTCAAGAGGAAGAGGGAGGGAATAGGCAGGATTGACAGAGCTGGGAAGCTTACAATAAGATTATGAGAGAGAGAAGGGGGGGGCTAAAAGCCAGGGCTTGGCGAAAGCTGTGAGAAAACAGGTTTGACAGGGCTAGAAAACTTACACTAGAATTATGTTAGGAGTACAAGAAAAAGGGGGGTGGGCATGAACCAGGACTTGGAGAAAGCTGTGAGAAGAGAAAAACAATCAATCAGCTAGCCCAGGTCAGTACCTAAAGGTGCCTCTTTATCTATGTGAATTTGCCCGTATACTTCATCAGGGGTAGTAAACTACATCATGGCTGGTTAGTTCTCCAGTTGTATTTTGACATACAGCACAGCACAGCGCACCCAGCACAGGGTTGGTACAAGGTTCCCATTTAAAAGTACAAAGCTGCATATTGGGAGTCACAGCACTTCAAAATGATGTTGTAATTTAGACAAAACACAGTGAAGTCTGAAGCTCATTGTTACGCTAAAGAATGTTTGCAAGGAGCTTCACCCCTACATACCCCTACTCTATGTAGGGCTCCAAAATTGCTGTACCTTAAGAAGGAGGACTGCTGAGAGCTATCACAGTCTAACAATTAGAATATATTCATTACCCCAGTCACTCTTAAATCCTCACTGTTCAGATGATCTAAGTCTTTGTTCCTTTGATGTTTAGCAGGCACCCATGGCACAGCAGATGCTCAGGTGGGAATTATCAGTATTAGAGTTCACAGAGGTGCTGCATTGTGCATGATAATGCACCAGGTAATCCATGAGTGTGGCTTAACCCACAGCAGAGTATACTGTAGAAGTAATGCTGTAAGACTGATGGGATTACAAACTCCACTTCCATAGCAACAGCACCAGCACGGTGATCTTTCTCCTGCTAATGTACATCTGTGGTTGTGATTGTGAAGTAGATGACACTGGTAGATGGTATAGCTGTCTTTGGATTGTAGTAACCCTTGTATTCATGCTGTTTGCATCTACATTTGTATATAATAACTTCTGCAGTCATAATCTGCAGTTCTGCCCAAAGTGGAAGTTGATTTTCTTTTCTTCCTACGTTTTCCCACACAATGTCCATAATTTGTGCAGACTGTGTCAATGAATTCTGCCCAAATTATGTTCTGATCTGCGAATCACTGAGTAAGTGACATAGAAAATTTCATTTTTTTTTTTTCGCAGTATACAATAAATAAATGATCAAGTCAGCCTGGAGAAGAAAAGAGAATGTAAAATGATTTGCAGACTGAAGAGCAAGACATTATAGTGAATAATGTAAGCCCCATATTGTGAGTAAATAATATATAGTGAATAATGTGAATGTTGAAACGACATTGGCTGCATAGCGATGGCAGTAAGCTACAGATAATGTGTTAAGGCCAGTGTATATGAGTGATGTTTAGATGAGCTACTGTGCATTACTTAGAACATTTTTTTTACTATGCTTTAGTTTACTTTCTTTATTAGACAATGGAGTATTGTAACTGGACAGCTACAACAACTAAATACATTGATTGCATCCCCTTGTAATATAGTCTGAGAAAACAAATAAAACCACTTAAAATGTTCAGTATTGTAAGGCAAATTATGCTTTCACTAATCAGTAAGTAGTGTAACAGAATGCACACAAACATGGTAAATCAGTAAGTAATGTAACAGAATGTACACAAACATGGCCACTAATCAGTAAGCAATATAACAGAATGCACACAAACATGGCCACCAATCAGTAAGTAATGTAACAGAATGCACATAAACATAGCCACTAATCAGTAAGTAATGTAAAAGAATGCACATAAACATGGCCACAAATCGGTAAGTAGTATAACAGAATGCACACAAACATGGCCACTAATAAGTACACAGTATAACAGAATGCTCACAAACATGGCCACTAGTCAGTAAGTAGGGTAACAGAATGCACACAAATCTTTTCTGGTTTGTGACATTTTTGTGTATCTGGGATTATTATTTATTTATTATTTATTTGCAGTTTGTTAACCAGGAAAGTCCATTGGGCCAAAATGAGCCCGTTTTCAATGGAGGCCCAGGGAGAAAAGCTCCATATACAATTATTACAAAGCTAATATCAGCAAAGTTAACAAGTACAATACAGTTTTCAAAAACTACTAAAACACGGTAATATAGAAGACAGAATAATAACATTTTGAGCAAGGTGTTGTAACAAAGCATTGAATTAAATTAAAACATAAGTATTTTGGAGAACATAAGTAGAATTTGGAGTGCAGACATTTATGCACTCAAAGTTTCATGAGGTGAGAGGGAGGAAGAATTAGAGGAGGAGATTAGAACAGTGACAGGTGAATAGGTAGAGTTATGAGATGAGTTATTAGAAGGAAAAAAGGGAGAGGGAGTGGAAATGAAATAAAGGGAGTCACTAGTTTGAATTTTGAGAAAGGAGAAAATAAACTGCTTAATAATAAATGCCATTAGAGTACTTGGCAGTTTTAGCTTTTTCAGCTCTGGAAGTGGCCTCTTTCTTAATGTCCACTAGGTACAATTGATTTTTTTTTTTTTCAATAGTCAAGTGAATACTGAGGAACTCAAACCCAGGACTGTAGGATGAAGTTTGTCACCAGCTCAGACTCCAGAGAGTCTACCAAGACTTGAATAACTAAATATCAGAACAAGAGCATTATTGATTATGACAGAAGCAGACAAGAAAGTAGAAAGTTGAGTTTTCTGTTAATAAAGCGTTCTTCAGATAACAGTTTGTGAACCATTCTCCTGGTTAGGATGGCTAAAGTGAACTCTGTAGTAACAATAACAATTGTAAAATTGATGTATTTTAGTTTAACCATGCAAACCTTAGGTAAGCGGTTTCCATAAATGAACTTGACTTTCATAGCATACGTCCGCATCATTCACATGATTATGTAACTTGGACCAATGAAGCAGTGTTCAGTGTATGTCAGTCTGGGCTTAAAATTTCTTATTTTGAGATTCTGTCCTATGAAATATTTGTTAGAAATACCTTCTGACCCATTAAAGTGTGAATTCAGAAGTTTAGTGAGATATAGCGAATAAAGCCTAGAATTCAGAATGCTAGGGTGCAAAACAGCATAAATACTACAGTCCATCCGTCACTTACAGTGAGTGGTCAGGGAAGTATAGTCTGACTTGAGAGACATAACCTGAACAGGCTGCTAAAAATGACAGTGACTATTTTTCTAGTTAGAATGCATTGAACTAGAAGTCTGAAATTGGTATAAATCCACATTTTGACTTTAAAGAAAGTAAGTTGGTAAGGTTGCTTACTAATGGTGTTTATTTTCTGCTTTATATCTATATGTACTTCAGGACTGCAGTTGACAAAAGATACCTTGATAAAATGCAATTTTTATTTATTTATTTTCAAATCTCCTTAATAGTTGGGATTACATAGCCATGTCATGGTAATTTTCCTTGTTTCACCAGTATGTTTCTGTTCTCACGGAAGTCTGCTAATTTCTTACTTTTTTATTGTTGTTAACTGATTAAGTGAAGGGCTTCACCTCAGACCCTTGTTAACCAAGATCTGGGCCACAACTGTGATCATAACTGCAACATACATATATATATATATATATATATATATATATATATATATATATATATATATATATATATATATATATATATATATATATATATATATATATATATATATATATATATATATATATATATATACATAGACAATTATTTTAACCAGCAGAACTGTAGCAAGGAAGCTTGTTATACAGAGCAACACACCCATTTTGTGCCCTGTATACTGTGTAAGTGATAGTAATGTTTATCGCTTAATGAGAGCAGCCAAACTGTTTGTTTTTAAGGTATCAAGTTATTAGGTTTATACATAAATAAACATATTTATATAAGCTTACTGTACTAACATTAAGCACTTATAGATAACACAGAAAGATTTTAAAAGTATGTTTATTAATGTAGCAACCTAATAACTCATTAAAATATTTAAAAAACAACTTAGCATTTTTCAGGATGTTATTGACAGGCTACAGCCAGCTTGAAAAAATGAAAAGTTGGACAATTTAGAAGTCATCTGTAAAGGATTGTGATCTCATAATGGCAGCTTGTATACTCATAAACTGGTACTAGAGCAGTTCTATATTAAATTGGCATTAATAATGTAACCTGTTTATCAAGGACCAGAGATACACCATTTGGCACCCCCCTTACAAGCTGGCACCTGTGGCAGGTATTCTGTACTTCCAATAGTCTTGTAGCCAGTCAAGCAGCTTGTTTCTAGGAGGTGGGAGAAAAATGTAGTACAGGAGGAAAAAAAAAAAGAAGACATGGTAAGAACTCTGAAAGCTCCACACAAACAGTTAACAGTGCATGAGGGATCCCTATTATAATTCCGAGACTGGTAAGTGTGATCCCCAGAATTATAAAAAAAAATTTTTAAAGTATAGGTGAACACCAAATGTCAAACATTGCTATTCTCCTTTAAAGTTGTTTTTTGCAAGGGGGAGCAAGCCACCCTGCACCCCCTGATGTGGGGAGCAACCCCTTCCACACCTTTGAACTTACAGTAGAGAGTCGATTATCAGAACTAATTGAGACCTAGAGTAGTTCAGATAATCAAACTGTTCGGATAATCAAACATATATTGAACCAGACAAAAAACTTCTAAAATCTTGTTTTTTATGCATGCAGGAAATATACTTTTCAACCATTCAGTGATTTCAGTGGTCTGTAAAGAATACTTTTCACACGAGTGGGCTACAAGCTCAAAAAAAACACGCACAAGTAAATACGTATAATGTTTACATATTCAGACTTTATGATTTTTCCTACGTGAAAACTTTGGAAGGCTGCATTCAGATAACTGATGTTTTGAGTAATTGACGTTCAGATAATCGACTCTCTGCTGTATATATACCAACTCCAAGATTGCCATATCTTGGAGAAAAGGGAATATTCAAAAAAACATTAGTCTCAGACTTGGTATATATAAATTTCATTCAGTTTCACAATTCCAGGGCTAGTACCAACAAGTCTCAAAATGTAATATGGTTACCTGTGTGAGTGCAGATGTATGTGCGTGGTGTATGTGTGTGTGTATCTATCAACAGTGGATATAAAAAGTGTACACACCCCTGTTCAAATGCCAGGTTTTTGTGATATAAAAAATGAGACCACAATAAATCATTTCAAAACTTTTCCCACCTTTAATGTGACCTATATCCTGTACAATTCAATTGAAAAACAAACAAATCTGTTAAGGGAAAAATATAAAAAATAAAAAAAACATACAATAAACTGGTTGCATAAGTGTGCGCACCCTTAAACTAATGCTTGTTGAAGCACCTTTTGATTTAATTACAGCATTCAGTCTTCTTGAGTACACACCTGCCATCAATTAAAGAGACACTGATTAACCTCAAATAAAGTTCAGCTGACCTAGTAGGATTTTCCTGACATTTACGATGCCTGCTACAGCAAAAGCTATGGTTCGCAGAGAGCTTACAAAGCATCAAAAGGATCTCATTATTGAAAGGTATCAGTCAGGAGAAGGGTACAAAAAAATGTCCACGCATTGGATATACCATGGAAGACAGTGAAGACAGTCTGGCAAAAAGTGGAGAAAATATGGGACAACAGTGATGTTGCAAAGAACTGGACATCCTTCCAAAATTGATGAAAAGACAAGATGAAAACTGGCCAGGGAGGCTGCCAAGAGACCTACAGCAACACTAAAGGAGCTGCAGGAATTTCTGGCAAGTACTGGTTGTGTACTACATTTGACAACAATCTCCCATATTCTCCATATGTCTGGGCTATGAGGTAGTGTTGCAAGACAGAAGCCTTTTCTTACACAGAAAAATATCCAGGCCTGGCTAACATTTGCAAAACAATACATCAGGTCTCCCAAAAGCATGTGGGAAAATGTGTTATGGTCAGATGAGATGAAGGTTGATCTTTTAGGCCACAGTTCCAAAGGGTATATATGTTTGGTGCAAAAACAATACTTTGCATCAACAAAAGAACACCATCTCCACGGTGAAGCATGGTGGTGGCAGTATCATGTTTTGGATTTGCTTTTCTTCAGCTGGAACTGGGGCTTTAGTCAAGGTGGAGGGAATTATGAACAGTTCCAAATACCAGTCATTTTTGGCCCAAAACCTTCAGGCATCTGCTAAAAAGCTGAAGATGAAGAGGAATTTCATCTTTCAACATGACAATGACCCCAAGCATACATCCAAATCAACAAAAGAATGGCTTTACCAGAAGAAAATTAAAGTTTTGGAATGGCCCAGCCAGAGCCCAGACCTAAATCCAGTAGAAAATCTGTGGGGTGACCTGAAGAGGGCTGTGCACAAGAGATGCCCTCTTAATCTGACAGATTTGGAGCACTTTTGAAAGGAAGAGTGGGCAAATATTGCCAAGCCAAGATGTGCCATGCTGAGAGACTCCTACCCAAGAAGACTTAATGTTGTAATTAAATCAAAATGTGCTTCAACAAAGTATTAGTTTAAGGGTGTGCACACGTATGCAGCCAAGTTATTGTACATTTTTTTTATTTTTTATATTTTTCCCCCTAACAGATATGCTTGTTTTTCAATTGAATTGTACAGGTTATAGGTCACACTAAAGGTGGGAAAAGTTTTGAAATGATTTATTGTGGTCTGATTTTTTATAACATAAAAACCTGACATTTTAACAGGGGTGTGTACACTTTTTATATCGACTGTATATCTCTATCTATCTATCTATCTATCTATCTATCTATCTATCTATCTATTTATATAGAAGAAGATAGCAGGGTGCACAAGTCCCAGGATAAAAAAATGCCCAATCCTGGTAGGTGCACTAGTACCAGGACTGGAAAAAATGACAGTATAGAATCCTCAAGACACAGAAATATTCCTACAATAGGGCTAGGCCAGGCCTAGGGGGAGGATGGCTCTCCATTGTAGACAGAAGTAGCAGTCCACAAAAGTCACAAAAACTGACAGCCAAAAAAGAGCCATAAAAATCACAAAAACTGATAGGTCAAAAAAGACAATAGATGAATTATTGAGGATAAGAAAGAAATTATGTATTGTTACTATTATACAAGAAGGCCAGAATTTGCAGACAAAAGATATAGGGCAAGGTTAAGAGAGAAATTAGTGGAAAGAAAATTACTTCCACAAGAAAAATTGTCAGAAACTTCAAATAAAAATTTGTGTTCATTAATATAACAAATCCATGAAAAACACTATATAGACCAAGAAACCTTGTGCTGTTTGGAAAAAGAAGCGACTGAAGAAATGTGAAACTTTAAGGAACAAAATTTAGAGATGTTTGAAGGGTATAAAAAGAAATATGGACATGGGGAAGAAAGAGAGATCTGGTATGGTGCAATATTTATGCAAAGGAGAAAGACAAATTAATCAACACAAAAAAGGCAACCCCAAAGATATTCAAAGAGAAATGCAGGCAAAGGCATGCAGATATGGAAATTTTCACAATAAAAAAATAAGCTCACAAAGATGGAATGTAGAACAGAAGAGTAGTCAGGCAGAAGTTATACAAAATAGAAGCTGAAGTTATGGAATATTTGTAAAGTGAAGAATTCAGTGTAGAAAATCTAACACAGGTTATATCACAGCATGAAGGAACAACTTGTCCCCAAAGTAAGGAGAAATAAGAGGAGCAGGAGACATCTGAATAAGAAATATGGACATGGGGAAAGAAAAAGAGATTTAATATAGTCTGATATTTATACAAAGGAGGACAGACTAATCAATGCAAAAGCAGCACCAAAGATATTTGAAGAGAAATACAGGCAAAGACATCTAGATATGGAACATTTTACAATACAAACAATAAGAAAACAAAGAGTAAAAGTAGAAAAGAGGATTAGTAATGGAGAAGTTAAAGAAATAGAAACTAAGATTATAGATTACCTGCAAAGTGAAGGATTTAGTATGGAAAATTTAACTCACATAGCAACACAACAGGATAGAGCAATGGACATCCAAATTAAGGAAAAAACGGTGGATCTGGAAGCATCTAATCAGTTGACATGTGAAGATACTTTGGAGCCTCCCATAAGAAACCAGTACAAACATTCAGTTGGAGCTATACAGCAAGGGAAAGAACAAGAAACTGTGGCAACTCTGACACAGTCAATGTTGTGGAGTGATAGGCCAGTGAGTTCGCATATGAAAGAGCAACAGATGACACAGGATGAAACTGAAGAGAACGTGGCACAGAAAGATGCTCTGAAACTGTTTCTAGAACACCTGCAGGAAATGGAGAACAAAGAGTGTGTTCTCAGTTTAAACGAAAATTATCTAAGAGAAGAGTTGCTTGATTTAATAGATACGGATAGATATATAAAGATCAATGAAAGAAATAGACTGCAGAATGTCAATAAACCCCAAAAAGTTAGAAGTTTGATAAAACAAATGAATATAGTAATTAGAACTGCCCATAGAGATTCATGTGATATAACAGAAGTAAATAAGATACATTGCTGTGTAACCAAATTAATAACAGATAAAGTCCTACCACAAGAGCACAGGGTAGTAAGGGAAAGGACGGGAAGAAATTGAATGCTGTCATGGAAGTATCAAATAGAGAAAACTATAAAGAAATTAAGACAAAAAGTGTCATTGTTAGAAGAGTATAGAAGAGGGAACAGATCAACCAAAATACTCAGAAAGAGAGACGCGATAAAAGCAATTCGCAGTAGTATTACTGATCAGGATTTATCATGCACGATCACAAATAAGAAACTAAATATATCAGCACAGACAGAAAAACTTAGAAGATGCACAGATAAATATAAAGGAAAAGTACAAAATAAACAATGTATTGATGACCCCAAAAAGTTTTATAGGGAATTGGGAAACAAAGTAAAAGGAATTGAAAGACCACAAAAAAGAAATAGATACATTTTGGAGAAATATTTATGAAGAGCCTGTCGAACATAACAAAGATACTAAATGGATAGACGAAGTAAAAGAAAGAATAAGACGCTCAAATGTACAGGATATGAAATGGGATGAAGTAATGGGCAGAGAGAATGAAACAAAGTTAAGAAAAGCCTCTTATTAGAAAACCCCAGGCCCAGAGGCAGTACCTAACTTCTGGCTTAAACTATTAACATCTTTGCAGAAAGATTTAGCCATGAGTAAGAACTTTGTATATGCATATCATGAACAGACACCTGCGAGGCTAACAACAGGAAAAACAAGGGTCCTACTTAAGAGCAAACCTGCAACCTACTCTAAAAACTATAAACCAATAACTTGCCTTCTGATAACATATAAGCTATACACCAGAGTTGGTGCCAACAGAGTTTATAGTCATTTAGAAGAAAACTCAATTATGGCAATAGAGCAAAAAGGTAATAAAAGAAAGTCATAGGGAACAAATGATCATTTGTTGTTAAATAAAGTCATAGTGGAGAACTGTAAAAAGGAAAAGAATCTAAGTATGGCATGGATAGACTGCAAAAAAGCATTTGACAGTATCCTACATTCATGGATAAAAGAGTGCTTAAAAATATATAAGGTACACCCTACACAAATAAACTTACATCACAGCGACCATGAAATAGTGGCAAACCACTTTCAGTTAAGATATGATGAAGGATAAACTATTATTCCAGGGATAAAAATTCAAAGGGGGATATTATAGGGTGGCTGTCACCGCTGCTCTTTTGCCTTGCCCTTAACCCATTAAGTTGTCTGCTTAACAGATTAGGTCATGGCTATAATTTGGCTCCCAGAAAGCAACAAAGTATAAAGGCGTCTCATCTTCTCTTTGTAGATGATTTAAGACTGTATAGCTCATCAGATGAGGAACTGAAAACACAGCTGTAAGTAGTCAAAACTTTTTCAGATTATATAAGAATGTCATTTGGTCTTCATAAATGTGCAAAAGCAACCTTTAAAGCAGGAAAGCTGCAGCATCAAGAAAACATCAGTTTGGAACAAGAATGCGATATAAAAGAACTTGAGCAAGAGGGAGTGCATAAATATTTGGAAACTGATGAAGGCTCGACAGTAAAACATGAACAAATGCAAATAAAACACAGTAAGGAATATTTTAGAAGACTTAAATTAATCCTGAAAACAGCATTGACATCTAGGAACAAAGTTCAGCCTATAAACCAATTTGCTCTTCCTGTCCTAACTTACAGTTTTGGAGTGATCGACTGGCCCCAAAACATGTTGGCTAGAATAGACAGGAAAACAAGAAAGATGCTGTATGCTCACGAAATGATTTATAAAAATCAGTGCATGCCAAGATTATATATTCCCATTTCTGAAGGCGGTATGGGCCTCCTTGCAATTGATTACATGTATAGATCTGCAATCGTGGAACTCCATACACATATGCTACCCTCACAAGACCCAAACATAGTGAAAGTTTTGAAACATGAGGAGAATAAATTTAAGATAACTTCCCTACTTAGTCTAGCAGAAGCATATCGGCGTCAAGCGGGAATGGAAATCAAACCAGAAGTAGATAAAAATCAGGCAGCAACTGCAGCTGAATGTGCCAAAAAACAAAAGAAAGAATATAAGGCGAAGGATCAGATGAGAAGACAAGAAATGTGGAAAACGCATAAATGTAGTTGCAAGTATAGAAAACTCCAAGAACAACCTCATGTTGATCGGGATTGAACACAGGAATGGTTAAGGAGAGGCGAATTTAAACCAAAAGAAGAAAGGTTAATATCCATGGACCAAGATACTGGACTAAGTACACGTTGGTTTACAAAGTCCAATGAAAATGTGGGAGCAACAGAGAAATGTAGGTTTTGTAAAACAGAATTGGAAGCAGTTGCACACCTTGTTGCTGGTTGTGACATACTAATTGCAGAAGGACTGTATACCGAAAGGCATAATAATGTGGCAAGACTGTTGCACCGGGGATTGTGCAAACATTATAATATTGAAGCAGATGAAAAACACTGGAAACATGAGCCACAAAGCACCATAGAAAATGATGGTCTACATCACATGGGATCACCCATTACCAACAGTTCAAAAGATAGATGTGAGAAAACCAGATATAGTGGTCCATGAAAAGAAGACAAAAGTAGCATTGATCATTGACATTATTACACCCATTGACTACAGTGTCTTGTGTACAGAGAGACACAGTCATAAAATATCAGGAATTGTGGGCAGAAATGAGATCAATGTAGAAGAAAGATACCCAGACAGTTCCATTAGTAGTAGGAGTAACAGGTTTTATAAAAAAGAATCTACAATCGTATTTAGGTATGTTACTGATATGTAACTCCATATGAATTGCAGAAGGAGTCATTAGTGGCCACATTGTGGATGCTGCGAAGAGCACTTCTGGCTAACATCAAAGATTGAAAGAATACTGGTTTTATGAACTGTAATCATACTATGACTTAGGAATGTGGTCCATTCCTGTTATGGTATTAGAAACCCAAAAGACTTGGAGAAATTAAAAAAAAAGAGTTATAGATAGATAGATACGCATACACACGCAGGTGGTAGAGGGAGGCTGGTTACACAAAGACTAGTGCTGCTACACAAAAGAAAACCTGCATTAGAACTCCACACTATTCAGAGACACACCTGAAGTATGAAATAAGTTAGGAAACCATGCAGTGCATCACAGGGCTTTGTGGAATGGAGCAGATGTGCTGATGAATGCATGCAACCAGCAGAATAATCTGCTGGTTGTGAGTTATAAAACAATTAATAGCTTACCAAGGTATGGATGCCAAGATGCTGTAATCTCTTCTTCTTTGCACTCCAAGATTCCAGAATTGCTCCCCTCTTAATAAAGCCATACTCTGGAGAGTGACCTAAATTGAGTATTGAAGAGTGGTCTTGACTATGGAGATTAAGGATGAGGGGCATTGGGACAATGGCAAACAGTAAAGAGGAGCAAAAAATAAATAAATAAATGCATTTCTCAAAAGATATTCAGGGTGGCAAAAATATGATTTGCACAGTATGCCATGGCTGGGCAAATAAAAGCAGTGCTCTACAAAGAAATGTGTATGCTACACATTGATGGCACTTGAATATATTGCTGATCATGCAAGGTAAAGGACACACACGTGCACACACATGCATGCATGCACACACGCAAACACACACTCACATATACTCGATAGCCATTGTGGGAAGAACACAAGCATTGTCAACTATCAAATAAAATGGAATGCTCAGCACTGGTATCTATATCCCAGTATCTCCCTGTATCATCATCAAAATCATCATCATCAACCTCCTTTTTCCCCATTTTCTATACGGGGTCAGAGTTTCATCTCAGATTTTGTCATCTCTCACTATTCATCCCCACTGTCTTACCTTCTTTGAAACTCATTCCTGTCGCAGGCTTTCTCTCACACAATCCATCCACATCTTTGCTGGATGCTCTAGTTTCCTCTTAACTTCTTCCTGTCTATCCCAAATCTTCTTCACCAGATTGTCTTCTGGTTTTCTGCACATGTGCCAGAACCACTGTAATCTGTTCTCTTTTACTTTTTATGCTGTTGGAGCTATATTGGTTTCTGCTGTTATGTTCTTATTTCCTAATGTGTCCTACAGTGTGCATCCTAGCACCCATCTCAGGCACTTAATTTCCATCACCTCTACCTTTCTCAACTGCTTTGCCTAGAAATAATGTGAAAAAGTACTGCAACTTGGAACATTGCAGGATAACTTGAGCGTCTCCCTGTATAAATATGTAAATACAGGCTGGTATGCATGCATTCTAAATGAAGCAGCAACCAGTCTGGATTGAGGTCTAAATGAATGTGTACAAGCAAGAGTGATTGCAGAAGAGCATGATGGTCTTCCATTATTTTGTTGGTGAACAGAAACGTCTTTCGCACATAACCACTTTCCTTCCCCTTTACTAAATAGTAGGGCCATTATGTATGTATATTGACATTGAGATATGCTCTGGCTTCCTGAAGAAATTGAATAGTGTAACGCTGGTATCTGAACTTTCATGACTGACTGATAGCTCCTTTACAGATATATGACAGTGTGTAGTTGTGAACTGCTGCGTGGAAATTCATTTTCACAGAATATGTTTTAATCATCTGTATAACACAAGCAGTTTTGCTTTTCTGTACCAGTAACTGCTTCAGCATAGGCTACAAATATGTGAGAGAGAGTACTAGAGCTTAGAATGCTACATGATAACTTGGCTACTTCCAGTGCACGTGTAATGACAGAGGACCTTATCATGTGCCACCAACATATATGGATTATTCTTGCTCTGAACTCTATTTCCTATATGTTATTGTGATTCATGTCCTCTTACTGCAAGTAGTTTCGTACTTTGTTCTATGAATTTGCTTGTATACCACAAGTGTATGCTGATCATGCTTTCAGAAACCTTTGGTGCATAGCTGAACGCAGTTTCATAAATCCAGATGATGTATTTATTTATTTACTTACTTACTCATTAATTTGGTCTGCATAACCCTTACTGCCCCCCCCCCCCCACTTACCATAGTTTACATACTCTCTTTACCATGTCAGCTGGTCCATTAGCACCTCCTATCAAGCTATGCAGGGTGACATACCTCTCAACTGGCAGGTTATTCGCAGAATGTCCAGATTTTTCCATCATATTTTTGGTCTGGTTCCGCAAACATTGTGGTTTTCTCACAAATCATTGGCAAATAATTCAGGATTGAGGTCAGAAAATAATGACAGACATTTGAGATTTTAGACTTAATATCCTTTATAAAATTCATGCCAATGTAAAACATGTTACTCTGTAGCTTTCTAAGTTCATAAGAGTAACTGGAAAGGCTCACCCAGATTCTGCTACAGTTTGCTGAGGGAAAGGTTAGTTTGCTTTTTATTTGTTGTGTTTTTTGGAAAGAGACCACAGCTCTGTCTCTTGTGAGTCAGACAGTTATTAGAAGAGGTCAACTAAGGAGTCACACATAAGCTATAACAGGTCAACTAAGGTTAATCATCTGTGAACTGAGGGGGTGCAGCTATCAACTAAACCTTCTGTTTAAGGGGTCAAATAAAACATTTCAGAGCTTTACTGGAAAGGCTCACCCAGATTCTGCCACAGGTTGCTGTGAGGGGAAGGTTAGTTTGATTTTTATTTGTTGTGTTTTGTATTACATGATTGCCTTTTACTATTTTGTACACTATGTGTTTTCTTTACACTGTGTTTTACTTGTATTCTGCTTTTAACTACATACTAAAACTTGAAAAGAGACCACAGCTCTGTCTCTTGTGAGTCAGACAGAAATTAGAAGAGGTCAATTAAGGAATCACACATAAATTACAGCAGGTCAGCTAAGGTTAATCATCTGTGAACTGAGGGGGTGGAGCTAGGAACTAAACCTTCTATTTAAGGGGTAAAGTAAAACATTTCAGAGCTTTACTGAAAAGGCTCACCCAGATTCTGCTACATTTTGCTGTGAGGGAAAGGTTAGTTTGCTTTTTATTTGTTGTATTTTGTATTACTTTATTGCCTTTTTCTATTTTGTATACTGTAATTTGTTTTCTTTACACTATGTTTTACTTGTATTCTGCTTTTAACTGCATACTAAAACTTGAAAAGAGACCACAGCTCTGTCTTTTGTAAGTCAGACAGAAAATTTTTCCACCCTCCCACCCCGTTACTGTTGTGTTCAACCGTCCCACCCGGTTACTGTTGTGTACTTAAACACCACTGTCTTTCTAGTTGCCTGTCCCTTATGTTAATTTGACCATATATCTAATTTTCTCTCTGCTTTTACTGGCTGGTGTGAGTAAGCACAAAATTATCATTTTGTGAAATCACTCCCCTTCAACTATTTAAATTTATTGGCCATCCTATTGTATTCCATAGTACTAGAATACAAAAGTGACCACCCCCTTTCAATCTATCTTGCTGTTTTAAAAATAGTGACTCCCCATTAAAATTTAACTTTTAGACAGGTAAAACTTAAGTTATATACTTTCACATCTAACTCCTCTAGTGCACACTGCAGTGTTTAGGATAAACCATTTGTTTCATCTTACCTTTAAGCATCTATTGCAAGACCACCAGTTATTGTAGAGCCCACATTCTGCCTCTCAGTAGTCATCTTGGGATTAGTGCTTTTGTTTTCCCTGGTGAGAGAAGGAGTGCAGTTACATTATTTCCCAGAGACTGCTGATCACCAGAAAGCTTAATAACTGCTTTATAGCTGACAGCTTAGAATCTGTGCTTATAATCTGATCCTGGTGAGAGTAGGAGAAGAGTGCATTGATTCCTGACTCTTTCTGGTTGGAGAGTGAGTGTCTGTGCTTAACATACCTGATTGGTCTGGTTGCTATTCAAGACATCTTCCAGAAAAAGGCTACAAGCCTGCAGACCCTTGCATCATCTGTGACAAGACTGTGGATCACCAACCAGGCCGTGGCCTGCTTCTCTTCTTAGGACTGGTGCTAAAACTAGCTAGTTTTAGCTAGGACTAGCTGCCTTTTTTTTAGTTTCAGCACTCAAAATTGTTTCCTTGTGCTCAGCACTTGCTTAAGCACTAAATAAACTACAAATTACTACAGCACTTGACTTTCCTCACTTGTCAAGAGGAAAACAGTTCTTAGTACTTAAATTAATAAGCACCTATCCAGGCATGTCCATGGGTCAGCTGCTGGTGTTTTCTCCTGTCCACCTGATGAATCTGGGCATCTTGGGGCAATGTAGCCATTGTCTCATGTATACCGACAACCCTCTCCTCCTACCACCCAACACTACAACCTGTGAGAGATGCACTTATATAGCCAAACTGTAAGCCAAGCTCTCTCCAGCCAAGACTGGACTAGACAGTCAAGAGGAGAAGGTTAACACCTGCACCATACCACACTCGACACATAGTCCTTCAAAACCCACACTACCAAAACCCACACATAGAAACACAAAGCACACACCCACATTCACGGAGGCTCTCAATAAAAATCTGCCCAAGCAACAGAGACCTCCCAAGCTGAAATGCAGACAACCACCCCCCAACACCACCCAAATGTCACATAGCCCACAAAATCAGTGTGCCACTCAACCACAGCCCATAAGGCAAAACAACGTACCCAACACACTAGTCATAGGTGACTCTATAGTCAGGTACACTGAAGCCCCACTCACCAGGCTAAATAAGGAGAAAGTTACTGTCAGCTGCCTGTCAGGTGCCGGGATCCGCCACATAATGCACTCACTCAGATCACTCCACAACAAGTACAAATACGACTCTGTCATTGCCCATGTTGGTGTAAATGACCTGAGATCTACCTCCCTAGACTACATGAAAAGAGACATGGAGGAGGTCTCAGATCTTGTAGCCAAGGCAGGTATGACCCTAGCCCTGAGTAGCATCCTGCCATCGCCCAGAATCATACCACAGTACAAGGACAAAATGATTGACTTCAACAATTGGCTAAGCTTCTGGTGTCATTCTAAGGGGATCCAGTATCTGTCTGCCTGGGACGACATGGTCGACAGACCACGATGCTTTGCCAGAGATGGCCTGCACCTGTTGCCCCTGGGATTGCAGATACTGGCTAAGGCTAGTGCCTTTTTTAGGCAAGTTTCAAATGCTAAACTCACCACCATAACAGGTACAAGAAAGCAAACTCTGAGGGTAATGCTACTCACTGCTAGTAGTCTAAACCTCAAAATGCACTCACTGGAGGCACTCCTTAAAATGGAGAACATCGACATCTATGCAGTGACAGAGACCTGGTTCAAGTCTCCAGAGAGCACCTTTGCATTACCAGGCTATAATTCATACCACACCTTTCAGCCACCTAACCTGGACCGAAACACTAAAGGCGGAGGCATGTCCGTAGTCATTAAAGATATCCACACCTCCAGGCTAGTTGCTCAACATAATGCATCCGAAATTATCCAAGTGCAGCTAACACTGGGCAAGACTGCAATCCAGGTTGTAGCTTGTTACAGATCCCCCACCATGCCCAGGATTGCCACTCTTCATTTCTTAAGATTCTGGAAAATATTAAGGTACAACCCAATACCTTAATTATGGTTGATTTCAACTACCCCAACATCCACTGGTAAAAGTACTCATGTACAAACTCATTCGCTCAAGGTTTTCTGGAATTCATAAATTCCAACGCCTTAGATCAGCTTGTCCACACCCCCACCAGGGCAGCAACACCCTGGACCTGGTCATTACCAATATGGGTAACCGGTGTTCCACGCCAGAGGTCAACTCCTCGCTGGTCAGATCCGACCACAAGCTAATCACCCTAAACATCCATATCCCACCCCCACCCCCCATTAAGGAAACTACCATCAAAAACTACTCCAAAGCCAACTTCATGCTTTTTAAGACAGAAGTGGCAAACTTCACAACACCCATGCAGACAGAAAATAGAGGTACGACTGCTCAATCTTACACAAATGCACTGTATAAGCACATACACGAGTGCATGGATTGTGCCATCCCCAACAGAACCAAGACGCTATCCTCCAAAAAAGGAAGCCAATCTGGTGGTCCCCTGCCATAAACAAACCCTACAACAGAATGAAGAAGCTGTTACAAAAAAGAGTAAAATCCTAAGATTGGAGGAACACCCTTGTCAGCCTCAGCAAGACGCTGAGATCCCTCATAAAATCCTCCAAAGCCAGTTATGAAAATAAAATCACCACTGATTCCAAAAACAGCCACAAAGCATTCTATAGCTATGTCAAGAATCTCAATGGCAACACTCAGATCTGCTCTGAGCTACAGCACAATGGCACTAAATATACAGAACCAACCGATATTGCCAACATCCTGGCAGATAGGTTCAGTGCTAACTTTACTCCTCTCTCACCCTCCAAAGGGCCCATCTTAATACTGGAAGAATGCAAAGCCCCTGTAATCATGGATGAGCAAGTAAAGACTGTACTCTCCAAAGCCAAGAACACAGCATCCATGGGACCAGACAACATCCCAGGCTGCATACTGCACGAACTACAGAATGAACTGGCACCCCACCTAAGTACCATGTTCAATCATAGCCTCACCTCAGGCTATGTGCCTATTCAGTGGCATACAGTGATGGTTATCCCACTCCACAAAGGGGGTGGCACCACTGACCCCAGAAACTACTGCCCATTAGCCTGACGAGCCTGGTCTGCAAGATCATGGAATGTATCATCTTGGAGCTTATAAACAAAGACAGAGGTAACCTCCAAACCCTGGAACCCACTCAGTTTGGGTTTGTAAAAGGTAGATCATGTCTACTAAACCTGATTGACTTCTTTGAAGCAGTCACTAGAGTCGTAGACGAGGACAGGGTAGTGCACACAACCTATCTTGACCTTGCCAAGACTTTCGATACCATCCCTCACTCTGGAATTATAGATAAACTCACTAAACTGGGCATAAATCCCTATGTCACAAGATAGGTGGCCAACTGGCTCACTGACAGAACCCACACAGTAAAAGTAGCCGACTCCAAGTCTGACTTCTGACCAGTTACGAGTGGAGTACCACAGGATTTGGTCCTGGGTCCTGTCCTGTTCGGCATCTACTTCTCTGAAATGCAGACCAACACAGAAGGTCTTTGGTTAACAAAGTTCGCAGATGACTGCAAACTGGGAGCCATAATAGAATCACCTAATGATGTAGACATTCTACAAAAGGGCCTCACAGAGACAGAAGCTTGGTGTCAAAGTCATGGCCTCAAGCTCAATGCCAAGAAGTGCATTGTCATCCCCTTTGGGAAAAACTCAGTACCCATGAACTACCACATAGGCGGTAGCTCAATAAACACAGAAAGTGTGATAAAAGACCTCGGGACACAGGTGAGCAGTAGTCTCTCCTTTGATAACCACATCACCACAGTAGTCAGGAAATCCTTCTACGTGGCACACCTCATCACAAAAGGGTTCTCCTCTAGAAAAAAGGAGGTCATTGTTCCTCTCTACTCATCCCTCATCAGACCCATTATAGAGTACAATGCCCCGTTTGGCATGTATTTCACAAGACACCTACAACAATTGGAAAGGCCACAGAAATACCTCACTAAGAGGATTACCGGCCTCAAACAGATGCCATATGCAGACCGTCTCAAAAAAACTCCAGCTCTACTCCATCGCATATCGCCTACTCAGAGGCGATCTCTCCCTAACATACAAAGCTATGTCAAAGCCAGAGCTGTTGGACATGCTGTGCTTAAAGAAATCTCAATCTCTCCAAACCACATGCTCCATGGACCTAAACCTTGACATCACAATAAACAGAACATGTTGGAGGGATAGATTCCAGTCCCAGAGACTTCCCATACTCTGGAACAAACTACCCATTCATGTCAAGCAAAGCTCCTCATCGGCCCTCTTTAAGAAAAATGTTGATGACTGGAAGTGACATAGAAAATTCACCCCAGGATCACTTAATAATTTTCTTGGGTGGCGAAAGCCAGGGAACCTTTTTGGCTAGGCTTATATAGGCCCCAGGGCCGATAGCCTAGTACCTATCTATGAACCTATGAACCTATAAAAATCATGCCTATTGTGGGACTTTTGTCCCCACCCCCCCATTTTTTCTGGCTTTGCCCAGATTTCTTGCTCTAAGAGATTGAGAGGTATGGCAGGTCTCTTCTTTTTTAGTGGAGAGATTTTTGTCTAGTAAATCATTTTCTTTATGTGTGTGACCAGGAAAAGGAGAAAATATTGTGTCCACCATGTCAAACTACCATAAGAAGTTTTTATCTTTTGTAGACCCTAACTTCCCAGTGTGGAGTGAAAATGTGAAGAGTGCAAGACATATAATTCCAGTTGTATGCCTGTATGCATTACTGTAGGACATACAATGCAAGACTTTTGCCTATATGCACTATCTGCAGGGTATGTAATGCCAGATATACACTACCATGCATTGATGTCATCAACAGCTTGAACTTCACCCTTTCATTCACATGTGTTACGTTAGGTTGCTTGGAGCTTGTACAAAGTGACTACCAGGAGATATGCCTGCAGTGATAAACCCGACAGCCTCCACTCATAGAAGTCCATTAGTCACTTGTTCTTCCTTCCCTTCATCTGGTTTTGTGGCCATACGTCTGTTAATGCAACCCAGAATGCTGGTATTGCAGTCTGGCACCCTGCCACTGTTCCAACAGACTGGACTGATTATATGAATTTTTGTCTGGCTGATGTTAATAACTCAGTTCATAAGTGAGGCCCTTAACATTTACTTATGTCAGCGATCCATCTTTGTATTCGATTTCTTATTTAGTTTGTCTGGGTGTGGGTCATGGTGTCAGCAAGCTGTGCAGGAAGTTTCCTGGTCCCCAGCCATAGTCTCAAGCCTCTTCTGCAAGATCCCTAAGCATTCCCAAGCAAACATAGAGATATAATCTCCCCAGCATGTCCTGGGTCATTCCTGGGGCTGCCTTTCAATGGGCAGTGTTGGTACACCTTCTGTGGGAAGCATCCTGGGTTATCTCTACTAGGTGCCCAAACCACCTCAGCAGGCTCCTCTCAAATTTTAGAAGCAGCCATGATACTGTGAGATTTTCCTAGATTGCTAAGCTCCTCACTGTGTCCTGGAGAAACAGCCTAGCAACCACCAAAGGAATGTACATTTCACCTTAATATAATTTACCCAACTTGTTTTTGCAGTTCCAGTCTTGTTTCTGCAATCCCAAACTTTCAGTCACTACCAAAAGATTATGGCCATAGGCCATATAAAGATAAGGGATCATAGTCTGACTGACAATATTGAGACTATTGATGTGTGACTCATCTGTCATTTTACCAGAAAAATGCTATACAATATCTGCAGTACTATTCATTTGTAACCTTGTACACTTCTATCTTCAGCTGTGAGCAAGACTTTAAAATACTTAAACTCTTCTACTTGAGGTAACTGCTTCCTCCCTCATCTTCAGAAACAAGTCTACTTTTTTTTCTGTTACAGAACTATAACTTCTATTACTCATTTTCATCCTAGCCTTTTCACACTCAGCAGCAGACTACTTTAGTACATGCCAGATACAACTCAGTAAGTCTTTTTTACACCAGAATATCCAAGGTTAGCCTTCCTCTGCATTTCCTTTCTGCCAAGATGCCATATGGAAATGTTTCAGAAAGCCAGAACCCCTCCTCTTAGAAAGTGTGCCCTCCCCCGTAGAAGAGAAAGTTGTTAACAGTTTCATGTGTATATGACCCCTTCTATACACCTGCTGCATGGATGCAATGCATAATTATAGCTGTCCATTCTTCTGAACAGTGGTGTTCACATTAAGGAAAGAAATTCCCTAAACCAAACCCAGAGCCCCAGATAGCCCAGTGCTGCTCCCTGGTGTAGCACCCTTCAACTCTAAATTGTGGAGTGGAGAAAAAGAAGTCCATTTATGGGCCACCTCAAGTCTAAAAAAAACTCTTCTTTAAAAACTGTAGTAAATTGCATGTTACAGTTGTAGCAAACAACTTGCTACATCTTAGGGCACTAACGAAGTACTGAAAGAAGCCCTTCAGTTCTGACAGCATTTATTTTGATGCCAGCATTTAGAAAAAAAATGGCACAGAAATGATTCTCAGTACTGCATTACCAGCTGATGGGCATCTACATATCTCACCCTCGAGTACTTTGCACCCAGGGAACTGCCATCTCTATCCCAACCTAACTACGCTTCTGCCCAAATCGCACAGTATGCAAACTGCATCATAGCTTGTGTTAGTTCAGAGGACACAAGGAAAGTAATAATATAGGCCCAGCTTATATTACTGACTACCTTTTAACTGTTGGTCAGAGTTAATGCCATGATTTTTATGAGACGTGTTGCCTTCCATCCCCCCATTATCCACACTAATAACCTTTTGACCTCCCATTTAAGTCAGAATACAGACTGCTTGAAAAATACATTTTTATTTACTCATTTGGAGCTGCTGACTCCAGGTAAAGAACTGAAATAACTATATATATCAGTTTGTGCTCTGGCTTTAGGAATACCAGTTACAGTACAATTGTTTTAATCTTTTTTTAATATAGAGCAGCAGACACTGTTTTCATAGGTTTTTACTAGTATTATCGAGTGCAGACCTCTGTGCAGATTGTTGAGAGGAGGTAGCACAGAAAAACATATGAATGCATATATCTGACGTAACTGTGCACTGGTTTCCTAGGATACTGCTACAGTTCCAGAATGATAGCACAATTAAAAAGGAGATGAAAGATGTGAATGCTACACTTTTTGATTTTCCTTTGTGTAAGGTGAGCAAAATTCTCATTATGGGAACCAGTACTGGCCCACTCAAATTTTCGTCTTTCAGTAGGCAGTTTAGACCATGGTTATTAGGTTATTATCTCTGGCAAGCATTTTTTTTTTCTTTCACCAGAACAGTGCAGCTCTCTGAAAGCAGATTCAGAAAAATAATTCTGATGTAGATTGTAGTGGAACTGCACTCAGAATGCAGTTTTATTTAAACACTGCGTATTATTGCTGAAAGTGTTCCTTGCATCAAAGAACTACATATTTGTGTGTAGATGACATTTGTAAATATAAAATATTTGATTCATATTTTGTTATATCATTTTGTTCCTTTGGTACTTACATATTATTGCAACCACATTTTGAAGTCACCGTTATTCTTAAATTGTACCGAAAGTACTTTAGCCTGCAGTGGGAATGGGTGTCTAAACTCCAAAAATTTTTGCTATCACTTTGTTTGTGAAACAGGGAGAGGAAAAAAAGGCAAAACGTTCCTCCTCATGGGTACGGTCCTTTACCCATTACAGTACATTTATTATTTTAATGGGATGAACCATTTCAGGAGATGGGATAGTTCTTGCTGGTATAAGCTCTTCTAATGACAACTAACCCCAAGTACCAATAAAAGAATAGCACAGTGAGTAATCTAACTACAAGTGAGGTATATGGGTATGTACAAAATGGGAGTTGGAATTCTGGTGAGATGTTAATGGGAGTATGGATTGTATTAGCGTTCTATACACAAGGTAATTAGTAGGGTGGAAAATCAGGTACTATGCTTGTTAGGTGTAACAAAACCAAAAACCCGGTAAAATGTAATTGTCAGACACAATATAATTTTTCTGAAAATGTTATCAACACACACATTACATATTCTTTATACAGGTATTGTTTACAGTTCTAAACTGCATTTTTAAAACCAATAACTCATAACTGCACGTAGTACTGATAACAGAGCTATGCATCTACTTAGCTAATTCAATTATTTGTGCTTTGGCAACGATTTTTATAAAAGGATGCATTCTTATGATTTCACCATGAAAGATCGACTATTGGGAAGCCTGTTCTTACTTTCCAAAGTGCTAAACCAAACAGCAAATGACTCTTTTCCCTTCTTGTGTGTTAGTTATGCAGTCAAACACGGAACTTTAACTAAAACGCATACTCATTTAACATTTTCCTAACAAGCTTAGTACCTGATTCTTCACCTTGCCAATTTCATGGTGTATACAACAATAATATTGCTATCATTTGCATCTTCGTGTTCTAAAGAACATTTGCAGCTGCCGCAGAAATGTGATTGCGATAATACGTAAGTACCGTTTCTTTTTATGTACTAACACTAAGCAGTTTATATTATGCATAGGCATTGTGCAGTCTAATGTTTTAACAAGTAACTGTTTATCATCATTATTAGTTGAAGAAGCGTGTTTATTCATCAGTGTCAGTGGCACAGAAAATACTACACTCATCTTTGATGCCAGAAAATCAAAAAGCTGAGGGTTTTATCCCATTACCAGGTATTTGATTTCACATTCCAGTTATGACACTGTGACCAGGATTCAGAAACACATAATACACCCTGTTTCTAACAGGATTGCTCAGTGTGTTATGCAGGAGCAGCCCAAAGACTGCTATAGCCCAACAATGGTAAGAAGACCGGCTTGTAGAGCCACATTAATAGTAGTGAAGAAAGCTACATGCAAATGTGACAGTCTGTGAGTGTGGCTAATGTAAATTAGCCAAGTGAACTTCCATGGAGCTTTCCCTGGGAATGGAATAGCATGGAGACTGATTCACCAAAAAGCTCTGCTGTGCTCTTTGGGGAACAGAAAGATAAGGCTTGCACCCATTTTTGATGGCATTCACCCATTCTGTTTAAGGCAGGAGCAACGCCATAGCAGCTAAGTACTATGTGCGCGCGCGCGCGTGTGTGTGTGTGTGTGTGTGTGTGTGCGTGTGTGTGTGTGTGCATGCTTGTGCGTAACTGTGTTGCATTGGTTGGTAGTGGAAACACTAGTACATTTTCCTCTGATTGCTCAATGTTCCCTTCGAATGCTAATGAGCTTTTGTTAGATGTAGCTCTTTCATGTATCTGAATCACGTTTTTATCACCATAGAGCTGTTAGAGCTCCCAGCAAAGGTCTAATAGCATCTCAGAGAAATGTTATTTGATCTGTGCTCTGTAGTGCGGTATGAGGGTGTGCTGCACTTCTGAGATGTCATACTTCAGAAAACATATTAAACGAAGTTCCCATCAGACTGTGTTATTGGTAGCTGCGATGCAAAAAAATCCCATGACTGTTATCGACAAAAATCAGAGAAAATGCTTCAGTGCCCTGGATAAATTACCCATAAACAATATGAATACTCTTAAAATAAGCCATAAACCTTGTGGAACTAATCGGTCAAATGTGTATAAATAAGCAGCAATCAGCAAAGCAAATGTTAAAGTCTTTTTGTAACTTTTACAAATTCCTTAAAAACAAGTTAAATGACTACTCAGAATCATTTGTTATATAAAAGAAAGTGAGGGTATCCAAACACTGATGTCTCATACTTCAGACACTGTTCTGTTTTTACTGTTTAGTATAGGGCCACATATTTTTAAGCAGTAGTGTAGTTGAACTTTATGTGCAAGTACAAGTACTCACATGAAAATACCTGCTTATGTAAGTGAAATGCTTAAAATAGCAGCAGTAGTTCAAGCAATACACATACCAAACGTGTATATATATATATATATATATATATATATATATATATATATATATGTATATGTGTATATATATATATATATATGTATGTATATGTCCTTGCATTCAGTGTTGCAGTATTCATTACATATGGGTTGTCTTCCGCCCTACAATCCGACATCATCTAGCCAGTATACAAAAGCTTTCAGCCACTGCCAGTACATGGGACGTCATATGTATGCTCCACATGTACCATCCTCAGAACTTTTCTGCCGCCATTCGCAAGGTTGACACCTACATTCGGTCTGCAGTTGGATTTCATGTGTTGCAACCAGCTTCAGATAAATGCCCCATTGAAGATTTATTTTCTTTCTGCTGCCATTTGTTTTTGTTTCATGTCATTCCGGAAGGGAAAGTATAGGTGTGGAAGGCAGATTTCACATAAAGATAGCCACAACCTCTGTCTTTTCTGTTTAAGGCCTAGTCACAACTATCAACCCTGTTCCATTTGTCAGGCCTTTGTGCTTAAGACTTTGTGTAGCTGGCTTTTGGCTCTAAATCTCTACCTCAAAAATCAGCAGCTTAAATGTCTGGCTAAAGATGTTATGGAGGGTTATGGAGGTCCTTCGGCCAATCTGAGTTTGAAGAGGAAGGTGAGCAAGCAAAAACCTGAAACCTCTTCGGCTGTGCCTTTTATCTCTGGTGTATTCCTTGAGGTCGATGACCTGGTAGTACAGTCAGAGGTCGGGTCCACTTCTTTGGTGGGTACCTCTGAGGAAGCCACCAAGGGATTGGATCCCAGCACCTCCGAGGCTATGCAGACATCTGTTTTTGGCTACATGGGGGAACCGCAGCTTATTGTGCTGGAGGACTCTGGTCACTTTCCTGCTTTTTTGACTAGGGATCCTTTTTTGACTATGCCAGACATTAGGCCTATGTCGGATTCTTCTTCCTTGTCCCCTCACACAGAAAGATATGCAAAGCAGAAACAAAAGACTAAACATCCCAACATCCCTTATACTCCTCAGTCTGATTAGGATGGCTTTTCCCAGGGTCTTATAAGTCTTCCCATTTATCTCCTTCTGCCAAGTT
The DNA here is from genome assembly GCF_019279795.1 of Protopterus annectens. Lineage (NCBI taxonomy): Eukaryota > Metazoa > Chordata > Ceratodontiformes > Protopteridae > Protopterus > Protopterus annectens. The sequence goes on from NC_056745.1 coordinate 1,187,426,533, forward strand.
TCTACCATCTGATAAGGGGAGCAAAATTCTTGAGAGTTTGGGTAACAAGGTATAGATCTCTTCTACTTTAGCTATCAGAGCTATTAATTGCCAGACACACATGTCTTGGTATTCTTTGGCCTTGCTTTGGCAGGCTTCCCAGGCTCTAGCTTCTTTACCAGATTCTGAGATTAAAACACAGGTCCTATCTCTTTTGGCTGCATCTTCTGAAGTAGTTAGACATTCTATTAAGAGCAGCTATGATGCTGTTGAGGCATAGAGCTGCTGCTTCTGCCTCTGTGCATAGGAGGCATTCATAGCTGAGACTTCAGTCATGACCTGATAACATTAAGGCAAACTTAATTGATGCTTCTTTGGACAAGTCTGCCTCTTTGATTTGGCAGCTGGAGACTTATTTAAGACTCTGCAAGAAAAAGGGAAGGAGCTCCAAGACCTGAAACACCTGTTTGTTTCTCCGGTTCCTAAATTTCATAGAAACTTCCCTGTCAAAACGTCCTTTGATATTAGACCTGCTCATTCTTCTTCTGCTTCTACATCTGCTCCTAGGTCTAAGAAGTCTACTAGGAGACCCCTCAATCGAAAATTTTTACTTCGGCCCCATCTACACAGCAGTCCTTTCAGGCCAGGCCCATTTCTCTGTGACCAGCAGCTTACCCTTCCAAGTCATACACCTCTTTCTCTTCGCCTCTTTCTTTCTTTTCCAGCCTGAGTGAGGGTCACTCAGGGCACCTGGGATTTATCCATCATCCAAAAAGGACACTTTACAACTTTGAAGAATCTGCCACCTTAAATGGGAATTCCACAGACCCCTTCCAGTCAACTGCAACTGTTTCCACAGCTCCTATCTCAGCTGATTTCTCAAGGCACTATTCAAAGTGTACCTCTGGATCAGAAAAGCAAGGGTTTTTACTCAAGAATGTTTTTGGTTACAAGAAAGTATGGCCCTTGTAGACCAGTTTTAGACCTCTCCCTCTTAAACACTTCCCTGAAAGTGCCTTCTTTCTGGATGCTGTCCTACAGACACTCTTCACCCTGATTTCTCCTCAGTCTTTCATGGCATCCTTGGATCTCAAAGATGCTTATCTGCATATTCCCATCCATCCTTAGTACAAGAAATGTTTAAGTTTCTCAGTAGGTTCTTTGCACTTTCAGTTCTGTGCCTCGCCTTTCGGTCTTTTCACTGCCCCAAGGGTATTCACAAAGTGCTTGGCTCCTGTCATTCCCTTCTTGAGGGTCCAGGGGGGTTCAGATTTATCCCAATCTGGATGATCTTCTTTTCCTAGCCAGCAATTCAGATTGCTTGTCTCAAAATCGTGTGAAGGCCATTCATCTCTTTCAAAGCCTAGGGTTCACAACAAATTTCCTCTCCTCATAACAGACAACTTCCTCTCTTTTGTGCTGGGGTCCCACATCCTCTGGCTTGGAAGGCGGACACCCTTTCTTTTTCATGGAAGGGGATTTTTTTTGTGCATTCTCCCCCTTCTCTCTCATTCAGAATGTCTTGCTGAAAATTCAGCAGGACAAACCAAAAATCGTGTTGCTGACTCCCTTTTGACCAGGAAAGTGTTGGTTCCCTCTTCTTCTACAACTAGCCAAGGGCCATCACCAAAAGTTACCTCACCAGTTCGATCTACTTATACAGGACAAGGGATCCCTGCTTCATCCACATCTGTCAACATTACAACTGACCTTGTGGGTGATCAACTTCTGATCCCTTTCAGGTACCATTTCTCACAGGATGTGCTTGGGGTTTTGCAGGAGGCCAGGAGACCCAATACTAGGAAATCTTACACTTCCAAATGAAGACGAGTTTCTATATGGTGCATTAATAGAAGTTTAAATCCACTTTCTGTGGACATTCTTACCTGTGTGAACTACTTAAAAGTGGCTTATCCTATTCCAGAGTGAAAGTCCACTGTTCTGCTCTTTCTGCTCATCTGACATTATCACCTCCTTTAGCTTCCAGATTGGAGGTTAAACTTTTCTTTAAAGGCATCCTACATATTAAGCCACCCAGGAAAACAGTTACACCTCCTTGGGACCTTAATTAAGTCACAGAGAAGATAACTCTGGCTCCTTTTGAGGCCACAGTCTCTGCTTCTCTAAAGTTTTGCTCTTGGAAAACTGTGCTTCTGGTTGACTTCTGCTAGGAAGGCCTCTGAGATTCAGGCTTTGATGGCATTTCTGCCTTTCTTGGTTTTCCATAAGGACAGAGTTTCCTTGTGAGCCAACCCTTTCTTCATGCATAAAATGGTGATTGAAATATCTCTTAATTTGTTCAATTGCCTACCTTTTTTCCTTCTCCTCAGTCCTGTAGTGAAAAAAAATGTACATACTCTAGATGTACATAGGCAAGCAACTTAGATTTTACTAGGACAAGACTAAAGCTGTCAGGAAGTCAGATCAGCTTTTTGTGTCTTTTCATCCCCGGCTGTAGGTTAACCTGTTTCTAAACAAATTATTTCATCTTGGATTTCTTAGGCTATTGTGTTTTGGTATAATTTTCATGGTAAGTCTCTGCCTACTTCTGCCAGAGCCCATTCCACTAGATCTGTTGCTTCTTCAGGGGCTTTCTTTAAAGGCCTGGACATAATTGCATTTTGGAGGCTGCTACTTGGTATTCTGTGCACACGTTTACCAAAAATTACAAGTTGGACACTATTTCCAGGTCCGGAGCAGGACCTGCTAGAGCTATTCTCCATGGTTTTGTGGAAGATTCTTCCTTGCATTCTTCCTCTGCTCCTTCCACCTCCCAAGGTTCCAACTAAGCTATGGCACTCTCCCATATATAAAGAATACTGCAACATTGAATAGAAGGACATAGAACAGTTGTGTAAAATCTTACCATAACCATAGATGTCCTTCTCTCCTGTGTTGTAGTATTCTGTCCCTCCAGTCTTCCCCCTGCAACTTGTCACTTCCCTAGATGACTTATTGTTTTGCTTAGGACTGCTGTTCCTCATGGGGTTTCCTTATTCTGAGGATGGTACGTGTGGACATCCTCTTATGGCTGACGTTGTCAGAGCATATGTGTGACATCTCACTTACTGGCAGTAACTAAAAGCTTTTGTATACTGGCTGGACGTCAGACCATAGAGTGGAAGACAACCCATATTTAAAGAATACTGCAACATAGAAGAGAAGGACATCTATGGTTATGGTAAGATTTTACAAAACTACTCAGTGTGTGTGTGTGTGTGTGTGTGTGTGTGTGTGTGTGTGTATATATATATATATATATATATATATATGTATATGTATATATATGTATGTGTATATATATATATATATATATATATATATATATATATATATATATATATATATATATATATATATATATATGGGTCTGCTTCACAAACCTGAAACCCACACGTGTGGTTTTAATTTGCTTCGGTTTTAATTTTTTTTGTTTGGCTAAGTGGTTATTTACCTGTAGTTAAAACCCACTTTAGCGAAATTCCATTTTATCAAAAATGCACTTTCACTAAAGAAAACAAAAAAAAAAAAACATGCAGTTTACATGTAACATTGAGATCGTGGTACAGTGGGGATAAGGGAATATTCCCCTTTCCCCACTGTAGTGGGATCTCAGAGTGAGAATATTAAAGTAGGGTGGTGTGGAGGGTGCAGGCCTGCATAATCGTGTTTAGTGGGGTTTTTTTTCGTTTAGTTTTTATTTTTATTTTTCCACAAAAGTGCATTTTCGAGATAATGCACTTTCGCGGAAGTCAGTTATCGGAAGTACGGTTCTTTGAACCGTATTTTCGATAATACAACGTAGACCCATATATATATATATATATATATATATATATATATATATATATATGTGTGTGTGTGTGTGTGTGTGTGTGTGTGTGTGTGTGTGTGAATATATACATGTGTTCAACCCTGGATTGTTTGAAGAGGGAACTAGGTCAGTTAATTCAAATGTTTACAGACAGAGGTTAACCAGAGGATTGGGTTCATGAACTGGGTATGGACATTCTGAGTGGGTAGGGTACTAGATATAGCCCTTTGTTGGGGGTGCCCCAGCCTCAAAAGAAGCAACCTTTCTTGGCGGTTAGTTCCACTTACTCACATTCCATGGTTACCTCTTATGGTTCCTTCGGTCACAAGATTAGGGACATTCTCAATAAAATCTGGGATATTTTGGTGGATAACGAGGACCAAATTCAGTCCTTTGGTAAAGGACCATAATTTTCGTATACGTTCAGACACAATATGAAACATCTCCTGGAACATCCCCTTTTAAATATGAAGGAAATAAGGGGAACAAAGAAATGTGGTAGATGTAACCAGTGTCCACTTATTTTGGAAAAAACAGAAATACTGATAGGTGACCCGCCGCAGAGAATTTAATTGGCAGGGGGAAACTGTCAAACCTAGGGTTTGGTTTATGTTAGTGTTTGTCAGGAGTATAATATGTTTTACGTAGGTAAAACTGAAAGACCCTTGAGAAAAAGGATTTACGAACAATCATACGCTATGGAAACTCATAACCACAGCAATGCTTTGCACAGACATGTACTGAAATGAAACAACTTTACAGGATACAAGTTTTGTATTTTAGAAGTGGTCAGATACAATGAAAGGGGCAGAGATTGGTGTAATGAATTAGCGAGAAGGGAATTGATGCAGCAGTTGTCACTAAATGCCACCCAACCACCAGGTATCAATGACCACTTATCTGGTGCGTGTACTGAAACAAAGGGCACTATAAGTTATAAAGGTATTATGTAAGGTTTGAAAAACAATTTATCTAGAAGCAAAGTACTTACACAAAACACACACTTCTTTATAAATACATCAGCATGTGTAATTCTCACTTCCCAGTTTTAACCTGTTTCTTTAAAATGTTAATTGATTTTAAATGTTAATTGATTTTGATTAAGCTACTATTTATACCATGATGCAATGCTTTTCTATAGTTTTGAAAAAGTCTGTGACTAGATCAGACGAAAGTGCTTACCTTAACTTCTGCATTGGATTTTTATGCAGTGGATGGTTTTACAGATTTTATGTACCACTACAACAACTGTTTGATGAAATTTTAAGACTTTGCTGCACGTGTTTTCAATTAAGTTGCTGAGTGAACTTTTGGTCTGGTTTGTGCTTCTGGGTGCTTGAGTCAGTTACAGGATTGTTTTTGTGTTACTAGTGGATTTTACACTCCTGCACGCTCTCTTTTTACTTTCTATATATATATATATATATATATATATATATATATATATATATATATATATATATATATAGTTTACTGTTGAAATTCTGAAACTATATTCATCGACTGGTCACAATGGTTGACTCTAAATGCGAATTTGGAACTTCGAAAAAGCAGCCATGGCGAACATGAATGCATTGACCTACGTAGTTTGATGTCTTCGACATAGCAGGAAGTGACGTCAGTCATCCATGGCATGCACCTTAAGGTACTGTTACACTCTACAGTCAATAGTATGTTAATTGCACTATTTTGCAGGGGTGCTTTAACCCATTTCCTCACTGTAGCGCTATCTCGGAGTTGGTATATTTAATTTGTAGGGGGTGTGGGGTTCCTCACTGAACCGCGATCTCCATTCACAATGCCAAACTCAGATACTCGGATTACACTACCCATTCGGTGTAGTGTAGTGGATGTATTTTGGTTCGGCATTCTGCCCATTTGAAAAGTGCCTTCTGACCACATATTGATTGATGTAATTATCAACTCGGAGATTATGAGATATATTCTATCGCTTTATGAAAGCGTATATATTCGCACATATTTCTATATACAGTTTGAATTTAGTCTTCTGCACATCATGAGGGCACTGGTGAACATTGTGCCCATTAGATGTACTGAAATCATTCACAAGTGAGAGTCTTGTAAAACAGACTCTATATTGCAATTGTTTTGTTGTACGGATTGTGCAGATTTTGATGACTGTATATTAAGTTATGTGCATTATCGTTCGCCAGTGCCTTTATTTATTATATTATTAATTTGAGGTAAGGCTTTCAGCTATGTTATATTAACTAGATATTTGATGAAATACGTAATTTCACTGGCACGAGTTTTTGTTTGTTTATCCTACATAGTAAATATTTGAAATAAT